>NC_056744.1:1841819232-1841840484 GCF_019279795.1 Protopterus annectens | reverse complement strand
TTCCAGATTTTAAGTATTTAGCAGTTTTAGGTGGAATATAAATACATGCCAGCGTAATCTTCTTCCTTTGGCAGTAGATCCTTAGTACTGGAAGCCTACCATTATTATCTTTTTATCTTCTTCTATCACTATTGGAACTCCTCTTGCAATTAATATAAGTACTCTTAGTTTCCCTTTGTCCCTCAGATATTCCACTGATTAACCATCCTGAAAACTTCTCTTTATCAAATTCATTATTGTTCGTTCTTTTTCCAAGTGTATCTCCTGTACACCAGCCTCACCCTGCCACCTTAAGAGTTCACTGCCTTTGCTTTTTAGATGATTCAGAGCTACTGACATTTAAAGACATTAATGAAAAACACTTTGTTTTATGTCAGCAGAATTCCACTTTGGCAATACCTTTAAAGCCAAAATGTTTGCTTCAGCGCCTGTCATACCACGCTCTGATACCGCCTCTCGTCGATTAAAACGTATTTTAGCACTAGATATTAGAATGAAGCTATTTGCTATTACATTTATTTCGGCGGAAAAGTTGTTCATGAATTCAATATTCTTTTCATTTTGCGATGTTTTCTCTTAAAATCTGAAAGCATTACAACTGTTGTTGCCTGAACCGTTTCATTCCCGCTTGCAGAAGGAAAGCAATATTCATTTTTTGCCAGCCTTTAACCGCTGTTACCACCTCGGTTACCATCCTCAAAGCTCTATACTAAATTGTCGCCGGTAATAGTGAGCCATGAATTGATGAAAAGATAAAAATACAGGAAAACAGTGAATAAACATCACTTTTCTCCTTTAGTTTTGGTGGGACAGGTTTCCTGTCAATTCTGGAATTCATAAAGCATCTGTTACGAAGAATTGATACATCTTGCCTGAAATATTCCATCAGCATACGGTTTGTATCAGCCGTTCACAGTCTTTGACGTTTTTCCGTCGAGTTCAGAATTTCAAACTGCTTTATCCCCAGAAATGTAATTATTTTCTTCAATATAAGCTTGTTACACTGTTATACAGGAGGCCCACAACGAAGTGTCATCATTCAAATGAGATAAACCAAAAGTCCTATACTCCGATTTATTTATTTGAGATATAAAATAAACAACTCTAAAAGACTTGGTATTTTACGGCCGCCTTCGAGACTTCTGTTTATACATAAACTTCGGTGATGAGTATATGCTATCCGTCCACGCGCCCAGCTTTATAAGCTTAATCATTCATACACCTATACAAAGACCCCTTCGCACCTTCCCTTCAACTCCTGTTTCAATCAACTAACATTACAGCATCTAATATTCTTTTGCATGTCTTACAGCAGACTTCCTACCATATTTTATTATATAACAATATATCGCTATATCTTTCTACCCAATAATTCCAATAGCGCAAATCGCTGTTCTTTTCTTCCGGCTTCCGCGAACCCCAGTCTGTTCATTTTCAGAAAGACTATTCATCCACTTGTCTATACCGTACCAGGCAAAATTTATCCGTGCCGGTGCCATGGCGGAAGCACCCGGTGTTTATCGTACGGTTGCCAGCACCGCACGTACCAAAACTCCACGAACTTAAGTTAAACAGTACGAATGAGGGGCTCAAATGAAATGCTTTGCCATTTCTGCGCCATATTTTTCGCTCATTACATCTTACAGTCATTTCTTGTGTTTTAACGCCGCCAGAGCAGCGTGAATTGTGTAGTTTTGAAGTTCTTTGCATTTTAAGATGTTGGTCGCATGCCTGTTTAGTTTATTTCTGTGGTAAGCTGTTTGTCTTCACCAAACCCAAACCACGTCTCCCAGCAGTGCTTACGCCAGCAGTTACAGATATACATTAAAGAGTAACGACATTGCTTTGATAATCGCGAGTCTTTGACAAGCCTCGAGTAGAACAGGATGTCGTACGCCCGCAGCGGTCAAACGCCAGCAAACCCCAGTGAAACGCCTCCGCCTTCTTTTTCTCAGCGGCGAGCCCAACGGTATCGCCATTTCTGCATACCATTCCGCACGCCGACAGCGCAATTCCGGTGTCACCGCGATATTCTTTACCTTTTGCATGTGGATCAATATACGTATCAACCAGTTTGACCATGGTGGTTCGCCAGAACCATGCATGCATTCCATGGGATGGCACATTTCTCTTAGGGTGTTTAAAGCAATAGATTGCACCTATGTTACCATTAGGGTTCCATCAAGACCAGTCGGTCTATGGCGGCACAAACCGCAATATCACCACCAAACTTACCGGCAGCAGCGCATGCCAGCACATCATCAGTGTAAGCCCAACATCCTGTCACCAGTGCCCATGATTCCGAGCATCTGGCACGCGAGCTCACTCTTACCACCTCTTCCCGTATGGCAGACGCCCCGCTGACGTTCCGCTGGCAGGGTAGTTGTTAACGGCACGGCGTAGTTCAGTTGCTGTTCCCAGGAACGTTCGTTGAAGAAACCGTTGCCTCCCTGGCCGTCTCCTCCCATTTCTCCTCTTTTCCAAAAAGACAAACGCAAATTCGTTCGGTTCCGCACCGTTCATAACCCGAAGATACTCAAGGAACTTACCTTCTCGTCCCAGCACGTCCGCACGCAAGGTTGGTCTTCTGAAAGTTTCAGTCGTCGCTCGGTATCTAAAAGCTCTTCGTACATCCGGCGCGAGCGCCGGTTTCCAGCTGGTTCCGCCATGATTAAAGCCCAGTTCTGGTATGAAATGCTCGCCATAAAATGCAGCCCGCCACAGCCCTTCCGTTTATGTCTTAATAGGGTTGTGGCTGTGTAAAATCAATAGTACAGGACTTCATAGGTGAGCTTGGGGAATCCGCATGAAGCGCTTAGGCAAAAAGGTGCGATCTCAGTCCAAACCCGGTATCCGCTGCTACATTTATCGTTAATTTTATTATAAAAAATCATATAGGAAAGTTCTAAACGCGCCTAAAAGCAGTATATGAGGAAGCCGTTGTTTAGTGTAAGGTTTACTGTCATCAGATGTTCCTCTTATATTTAAATATATTATCTGGCGTATAGTTCGCAATTATATATTGTTTTGTTTAGGTGGCAGCATATTCAGAGTCATGCCCGACTGTTCACCGATCGCAGCAGTTAATGGCAATGACAGGATAGAAATGGAATATGCCATTTCAGCATGGATCAGTCACGGACTGCAGGAATATTCGAAATTACGCGGAAACGCCCATATGATAATTGGTCTGGACTAGACGTAGGCACCAAAGAAATATGTTTATTTAACCATGTACGCTGGCATTACCTTCATATACAAGATGTACCAGAAAGGAATACGGTGGCAATATTTCATGCAGAATTCAAAGTCGACTTTTTTTTTTCTGATTAATATTTATTCTTCAATATACTTTCCTGCGGTTCGAGCTCATCATTCAGTCGGAAAGCGACACCGCGTTGGCTGCAGCGACTATTAATCATCATAAGGTCAACAGAGCCAGGTTTGTCTTTCTTTTTGGTTATGTCAATTCCCATTCCTTTCCTGCAGCGGTATCTTCCGATCAACAGCCTCCACGCGTCTGGCATCGCACTTTGGTCCTTGTCCCCATCCAATGATTACTTCATTGAGTGAAGTCCCAGCCCAGCGCCATCGAAGCAATTATACGGTAATACGGAGTGGAGAACAGGTATGCTCACGCCCCTCCTACGCGCCAAACCCCGCCACCCGCGTACGACCATCCATCCCATCTACCGCGCAAATGGTCTGGTTTCATCAACCCGGTAATGTTTGCCGCCGGTTAATGGTTTTCGCGCTGAGCTGCTATTTACGTATGTCAATTCTCAAAGCGAAATGGACATATTACGCTATTCGAGATTGAAATGGCGGTTCAGCGTACTGCGCCCCAGCAAACACCAGCAGTTCGGGCCCAACACTGTAAAATGCACAAACCGTTCCACTTACAGGTGAACTTGTGTCAGCTTCGTTTCAGAAGATAAACATATTATTGCATTTTATGTAGCGTGAAGAAGGTAGATGAATTGCCCATCGGTTATATGTATATTGGTCATTAATGCACATTAATAATATTGGTCATTGGTCATTACACATATATAAACAGCACCGCGGTATCATAAACATCTGCGACGGTTATTATCATTATCATTACGCCATTGGCCACGGCCAGTCGCCATTAATAATAATACTGCCACCAGTCGCCGTCGCCCACCGCCCCTGCAAAAAGAGGATCTTAATCGACGAAGCCGCGCTGGAGGAGGGCATACGTCAGCTGCATCCTCTTTGACCTGGTCGCACATCATCACCAAACCGCCGGTATCTCTTCGCCATCACGGTTCTTCAAAAGTCCCTCCCAGCAGTGGAAGATGGAGGTCCCCTTCCAGATCGAATGCGGAGAATTGTTTTGATACCTTTTCCGCCCACCTCCCTTCGGTCCCTCCGTCCCGTCTTTCTTCCTTCCCTAACTTTCTCTCGTTGTTTAAGCAAAACAGGAGAGTCTACTCCTGGCAAGAAATTGGTACTCCACATCAGTGCGTCTTCTAAATAACGAAAACACAGCAAAATCAAAGCGGAACAGGCCCAGCAGAAAGTACCGTCGCCGCATTTTTCTGTACATAGGTTCGAGCAGGTGGTAAAATGCCGAACGCCCTACGCACCAGCGTCCCCAGTTTAATGTGTTGTCTTTCGCCACCCCCCTTAGATTTCGAATTTCGTGCCGTGAGCCATTTGAAGATCCTCAAAATTCCTTTCAGCCCCATTCACTCATCAGCGCCTCAAGAAGGTTAGCAAGGAGTCGCGTTCTGCACCTTATCGAATCTTGTTCAGGAGTGCTGAAAGCCCCACGGTGAATCATCCTCCGGCATCCCGCCACGTTGCGAGGCTCAGATCCCGGCGTACCGGTATATGTCTTTCAGTGGCGTCCATTAGTTCTGGGCGTAACGGCGTTCGGTACGTCAGCGACCTCCGGCAGTATGCAACCGAGTACAGCTGGAGTTTCTTCAGTCGAAGCCAGAGCAGGCATCTGTTTATTACCGTCCCCGCATAAACCGTGGTCTTTCCAGCTGCTGCAAGTGTCTGGTAAGGTAAATCCCAAATGGGGTATCGCGCCCCGATACGGGTCTGATGAATGATGGGCAGCAGTCCACCATCTCTTTATCCTTTACGCAAACCTTCTTTATCAGGTGCGTCGGCATGATTTTTCCAACCACTTTGGCAATGTGTGGATTATCAAAGGAAGTTTCTGCTCGCTCACGGTCCCCAGATCCTTATTACGCATTCACACTTCGCTACCAACGCAAGTGCCCGTGTGCTACTTCGGCTCTTCCAAAGGTAATTGCCCCATGCCCCTTTATTGAGGCCATAGTTTCGACACCAGAATTCGGTTCCAGTAAGACCCTTTGGAGGATGTCTGTGTTCGCCGGAGAGTCAATTATAGCCCCGGTTTGCAGTCATCTGCAACCCGTCGCCGTATCCCAAAGTTTGCCTGTACCCCTGAAAATATATGCTGAACAGGATGTATCCGTGAACTGAGCCCTGGGGAATTTCACGAAATTCAGTTTAGAGTCGACCTAGTTCTCAAACCTGCCCATTACGGTTCCGTCGAGCCAAAGCCGGCAACCCATCTCTTGAAGTAGTTTATGTCTTGCTGGTGAAGCTTGTGTGGTAATACCTGAGCGTAAAATGGCGTCAAAGGATCTCTATGGCTCCGAAGCAGGACCACCTTTTCCCTTCACCTGCGCCCGGCAATCGTCTGCGAAGTCCACCAGGTTTAGAGGCGAACGTTCAACAAAGATGAACTGGTAGGTCCAGTGTTTGGAGGTTTCCAAATGTTTGCTATCAGATCCATATGATGCGCTTCCATAGCTTTCAGTTAGGCTTATAGGGTGATAGTTCCCATGGTCCACGGCCCCACTTTGCAGAATAACCGTTGGTTGTGCCCCACTTGTGAGCACAGTCGGAGAAAATGGCGCCGCGTCAGAAAGGCTGTTATGTCAGTTCCATCTCGAGTTTCATGTAGACATAGCCTGTGACACCGGCCCGGTCCCATTGATGGGTGGTTTTGGCTTTATTGCTGTTTCGAACCTGGTCGTCTGCGGATTTCAGAGGCATCTACATTCTTTCTGGTATAGTTATGCCTTTAGTGGGGGTAAGCCGCATCAACGCCCCGCATGCCGGCCACATCACGCCCAGCGCACGCGACGCAAGAACAACGCGTGCCAACCGAACATGTCATACAGAAAACAACCGGATGCCCAGTTAAGCCAGCTTACTGATCAGGAAACTCCAGACAGATATGCGAAAGACAGAGCTTTCTTTGATTCAGACTTTCGGTTTCAATACGTGCATTCAATATGTCACCACATAGTTGTCAGGGTAACCCACTCCCCACCAGAAATGCCGCCCGGTATACTGGCACCACATTCCAGCAGCACAGCGGTATGCCTGTAGTGGTTTCCAGATGTCAGCACAATTATCTAGTGAAATTCCTGGTAACCATGTGCTGTAAGGTACATAAATACATCAGGCCCCCATTATGCTAGATGGACGACAGTCGCCATGAAGTCAATTCTCCAGTTTTCATCACCGATGCACCGCACCAAGACACAATAAAGCCCCTCTGCAACGTTGAACACTACTACAATCAGAAAGCGGATAGTCCTGCTCTCTGTCCACCATCGCGATACCCTTACCTCCATAGCTTTATACCTAGTAGTGTACACAGTGCCTACATATGGAGGGACACTGCCCCAGCAGAGAATATTTCAGAGGATTCGCACCACCGGAAGGACTACTAGAAGGTCGGTATATCCATATGAAAAAATATATGGCTGTTCAGCGCATTGCGGCGTTTACAACTAATATAATGTTCCTTCCATTCCAACACAGGTGACTCTAGTTATCCTCTGGAAACATTGCAACAAAGTCGACATGTTATATTTGATCACTCATTCATGTCTGGTTTAAGAATACTTTCCCAGCAGAAGGCATACTTCGTGACATGTATCATAACTGAAAGAGTATTTATCATGGTGAAATGGATGTGCAACACTATTGCAACTCATTCCATACAGACCTGTTGTTAATACAAAACAATGTAAAAATTTTGGATAGGAAATCTAACAGACAATGACTGCAGTTATTTATGTATTTGTCTGTCTTTGTTGGACCGAAAGTTTGACTGGGCAAAGAACTTTTTCAGTGGGGTCCTGAGGAGAAAAGCTCCACGTTAATCCATATAGCAGCACATTATTCAAATTACATTTTTATACATTTTCCTTGGAAGCAATATTGTCATTTTGTGGATGATGGAACAAAAAGTACAATCTTGGTAAGATGCCACAGAAAATTAAGTTGTTACAATTACAGGAAAAGCGCGTGATTAAACTATTGTTACATAAATTTGGAAATGCATCATCATCAGATGAAAGAGGATATATTTTGTGTTCGGCAATATAAAATACAGCCTAATGATGCTATTGGTGCAAACTGGAGGTAGAAATTTAAGTTTGAAGAGTATGTCATCTCTTTTCGGAGTGATTCTGTTAAAATAGTGTGAGCATGAAAGATATGTTAGTAGTAAGTTAATGTGTAAAAAGACATAACAGAGAAAGTTTTAAGATTATATGCTATGAAACTGTAGAAAATGAAAGGCTATTAGGGCAGAGGGACTAAAGGTTAGATGATAGAAAAGTTAAGTATGCAGGCTTCCTGAAGGAGTATGTTTGGCGAAGCTCCTCAACCTGGTGAGGAACCTGGAGTGGCTGAGATGTTGTTTGAGCAGTATTGGGAGTTTATCTGTTTTATATGGGTAGGGATGGAGTTCCAGAGTTTAGAGACATACGGTAACAACATACACGGATTTGGGCGCTGCCACAGTGGCTTAGAGGTTAGTGTTGTCACCTCACAGCAAGAGGTTCTCTGGTTCGACCCTCGGGTTGGGGTGCTTTCAGCAGAGTCTATGCTCACCCTGTGGTCACGGGATTTCTCTGTGCCCAGTTTCTCCCTACATCCCAAAAGAACATGCTGGTGTGATCAACACGTAAATTGGCCCTAGGCAGGAGGTGCTCTTCGGAAAGTTAAACCGGGCTGGCAACCCAGCCACCGTGAAACCTTACCGCTAGCTCATGAGCGGACATTAGTGATCTGCTGTGGCACCCCCTAACTGGGAAAAGCTGAAAGAAGAAGAAGAAGTATTGTAATACATGGGATTTCCCTACAGAATTATGTACCCTATTTGTTTTAAATGCTAAAATGTCTACTGGAGCAGAGATCCTCTGATTAAATGTAGGGAGGGAGGGTATTCACTGGATGGGCATTTTTTCTGATGCTGAATAAGCTTTGAATGTCGCAATTAGCAGAGAGTAAGTGCAGTTTGAAAATTTAGCCAGCTGAGTTGTTTTAAAGCTTAACAGTGGTATGCAGATATGAAAGATTGATTGCAAAACTTTCATACCTTTGTCGTGAACATGATACTTGTTTGTTTTTATCTGTGTTATTTAGTGTTAGTGAGAATGGAAAAGTATAAAGGAGGGATGGAAGCAAATAATTTGAGTCTAGTGTTACCCCTTTGCTGCCTGTTTGTAAGGTATGCCTCAGTCCTGGGTAGAAGGAGCTTTAATTTCTAATAGACTGAATGATATGCTGGTCAGCCTGTAAGTCTGTCATTTATATATGCTGGTCACTCTAAGTTCTGTCATTTATTATTATGCTCTAGCAGCTTAGTTTGGATTACTATTTTAAATCTTTGAGTGTTGTTTGCAGGGGTAATGTTGAAGGATTGTTTATGGCTTAAAATGGGGTTTGGGGTGGGTGGGTGGGTGTTGGTATAATGGCTTATTAATGAAAATATTGAAAGGGATCCAAGTATGGATCCCTGTGGTTATTAGCCGCAGAAATTATAAGAAGGTTTGTTGCTATTTGATTGAGTTGTTCCTTTAAGAAAAGGTAGTTAATGAACCATGAAAAGGAAGGATGGGGAGAGGCCAACAAATACAAGTTCTATAAAAAGGTTGTGCTGTGACAGGAGTACCAAAATACACCTTAGACAGGTCTAAGAACAGAGAACACAAGTTTGGCATCATTTCCATATTTGTTTATGGTATTGGTGAAAATTTAAGTGCAGTAGTTGCTCTGTGAGTCAGGTCTGAAACCAATAAGTTGTTTATTAGTAATTAATTAGAAACAAGGTGGTGCATTGGTTTGGGGAATTATACTGCATTTCTTGGTAGGATGGCAATAGACTTGTAGTTGTCAAAATTGGTTGATTGGTCTCCTTTGTGTAATGGTATAATATGGGATTGTTTTCATATAAGTGGAAACATACTTTCTAATATGGATCTGTTTATTAGGATCGGGATTGGAGGTGCTATTGGGCAACACAGTGGCACAGCGGACAGTGTTGTCACCTCACTACAAGAGGTTCCCTAGTTTGATTCTTGGATGAGTTGACTTCATGCAGTCTGCATGTCCTCCCTGCATTCATGTGGGTTTCTAGGTGTTCGTTTCCTCCCACATTTCAAAGACATGCAGTAGGTGGATTGTATACTCAAATTAGCCACAAGTGTGAGTTTGTGTATGAGTCTGTCAGCAGGGCTAGCCACCCGGTGGTATAAACCTTGGCTCTAGATGATTGTTACTGTTGAAGTGACACCCTGACCCCATGTACAAAATGGGAAAAAAGGGTTGTGGATAGATGGATGGATGGATGCCGGATGGATGGATTAGAAGTACTATAGCATTAGCTGCCCACTGTAGGTAGCCGGAGTTGGTCAGACATGCAACAGTAGCTAGAAGTTGCCCATGGACATAAAACCATAGCATATATGTGGGATGGAGACAACTTACTGTGACACTGTTACAAAGAGTTATAGTAAAGCAAAGTAGTTGTGGATGTCCCAGTAACTGTGGATAACCGGAGAAATTAATAGAAGTATATGTCCATAGGTTCATAGGAGGTTACTAAGCTAATGGCCCTAGAGTTTCCAAGCCTAGACATGTAAAAAACCCTTGTACCCAAACTGGACATAGTTAGATGTCCTACTGTTTGTAGGAAAATTATATGATTAGCACCAGCTGCCCTGTCCATGAAAAACATAAGTGCTACCTCCTGGGTGAATTCACCATCACCCATCCAATTGCCTAGGTTGTGCTTAAAAGGGCCAATGAGAAGCTCTGCTTCAAGTAAAGTGGGAGCGTGTTCAAAGGAGGGCAATCTCTGGGAGATATATCTGTCTCTCCAACGTCCTGTTGATGTCAGAGGATAGGTTGAAATCCCTGGAGTGGGTGACTCTTGTCCATTTGATTTCTGGATGCACAGCATTTCCATATGTCATGTACCCTTACCACAATCTGAATGTAAAATCAAACACTGCAAAACAGAGCTCTTGTTATAATACTAGAAATGACTGCACAAGTAAACAATAGGATATGCACTTCAGTGGTTTATTAGTAAGGAAAACTGTAAACAATTACCAAATGTATTCAGTCAGTATGTACAGCAATGCAAAGGACAGACAGCAGTGTGACTGAGAGCTGTTAAGGTTCCACTCACTATGAAATGTTTAAATGCCTGCTAATGCCAACTGGCATTATTCAACGTAACTAACATAGAGTGCTACAGAATCCCTTTAATCCTTATAAGCGTATCAAATGCAGTCTACTAAGGGAACATCAACAAATGCATACAGTTGTTCTGATGTTCGTGGCACCAGGCATCACCTACAGTCCAGACGCTCATGCATTTATATAGATACCTGGGTCAAATGAAACATGACTGCATTGCTAGTAATGTGAGCAAGGTTCCTGCACACAATGTACATGCACTATGTATGTGCTGTATAAATACCTCTGATAGGAGCAACCAAAATTCAAACAGTGGTAATTGGAAGTTATTCTGTTGTACACAGCTGTTAACTGGTCTGTTATCAATGTAATGATGATGACCACATAGAGAACAGGCCAAGTTCCTGCATAAAAGTGGACCATCGGGAAGACTATGGTGATGTTTATGGACACATTTGTAAGATCCCCAGACAGCCTTTCCCATGATCAACGTCAAGGATGAGACTGCCGAGCACCTGCAGCCGAGGATATCTACTAGACTCCAAGTGAGGCACCAGTATGACGACCTGCAGTGGCTATCTAAAGCTGGATGAGTGGTTACAGGAAGTCTTACGGTAGCTACTACGGACTACAGTAAGTAGCAGATTCTAATCCCCAACACCTTTAATGGTATACTGCAATGACTTTAATGTAATAAAGTAATATTTCCAGTCACATTATTCAGACAGTGATGCTACATACACATACCTCTTAACTGCCATTTAGGCATAATGCTGTAATTCTGCTCAAAATAGCTTTGGTCTTATTCGATTAACAGCTTTCTTGAATATGTTGGGTAACTTTAAGGTGCTACAGTATAAAATAATTAATGCAAGCCAATAGAAAGACTCCTTAACACTGTCTGTATGGGATGTCACTGATGAAGCTTATCTGTCCTGAAAAATAAGAAAGTGCTCCTCTTTCTGTCCACTTTCTGGGTTTTGGAGGTCACTGCTATAATTTCTAGTGTTCAGAGATTGGGAGGTATGGACATACATGCCACCTTTATGAATTATAGTCCTAAAATAATGCTGTAATTATTGTGGAATACACATTATGATTACTTTATCCAAGTAGGTTACATTTGGCAACATATGACCATAGATGCACACTGTATTTATGTGAACTTAAATATCATGGCTTTCTATCTCCTGATGTATGCTCCAGCACATGGCCATAGATCATGGGCCCACAGGGAAATGCAGTGAGGAAACCCATATGAAATCATGCTGTTATCCTTAATTGCCTCTACTGATTTGTTTGTTCTAACAGGAACACAGACTAGCATATGATGTAGTAAACAGTCATCTGCTAACTGTAAAAAGAAGTTATGCCTTATCATAATGTTCCATCTGCTTGTCAGCTTCACTAATCCTTGACTACTGGCTCAGTTTCGAGCTTTGGAACTAACTCAAATGTTATTTCAGTCACCTTCCAAAACTCTTGAGCTGCTTTATCCATAATGCTCCTCACCAAATCACCTCAGATTGAGTTTGCAACAACAGAGACAGTCAAGAAATAACAGATCAGAGGCCTTATGTGAGACTCTGTTATGAAAGCCAATGTTTGGAGAGATTCAATCCATCAAGAGATCTTAAGGCAGGGGGATGGAGGGAAGGAATGTCAAGGATTAGTGAAGATTGACAACACAGATGGAATGTTATGGTAAGACATAACTTCTTTATCTATTTTGTCAGACTTCACAGAGTCCCAAGCTACCTGGTTCTTGGGAGGTCTCCTGGAATATTCCTGAGCACCATTGAGCCAAATGATGCACATCCCCTAGAGGCCAGGTCCAGTTCGTAATGCATAATAAAGGCCTGAGGAGATCCCCATGTCACTGCAGCACAAATGTTATCTAAAGAAGTTCTGGCATTAAAAACTGCAGATGTTGCTACAGCTCTAGTTGAATGGGCTCTAAGAGGCCCTGGTGGGTGGAGACCCTTTCTGCTGTAAACAATAGTGATACAGTTTCTAAGCCATTTAGCCAGATTAATCTGAAGTGAATGAAAGGAAAGAAACAGTTTGATCAGATTTTCTGATTTCCTTTGTTCTGTGAAGATGGAAACACAATTGCCTGTGTACATCTAGAAAGTGCAGACAGTACTCCCTTTATTTGAAAAGTTGGAATTGTATAGTCTGATTGATATTTGTCTCAGAAGCAGCCTTTTGGTAAGAAGGAGGAGTTTGTCCGGAGGGAGACCCTGTCCTTATGAAGATTAGGTAAGAAGGTTTGCAGGATAAGGCCTGTGTTTCAGATATTCTACTGGCAGAAGTGATAGCTACCAAAATAATTTTTTCCAGGGCAAGAATTTTGAAGGCTCAAAGATTGACAAACAACCAATGAAGTACCAAATTCAATCCCATGGTGCAGAGGGTTCCTTAAATGGAGGTCTGAGCATTAAGGTTCCTTTTTAAAAGGCGTTGTAAAGTTTTGTGACATAAGGGTGAACCATTTAAACCAACATTGAAGTCTGATATCGCAGCAATATGCACTCAAATAGTAGAGGCTGATGCACCTGCCTCAAAGTGTGAAGCCAAAAAATCTAGAACTTTGTCAACAGGCACTGAATATGGGTCAAGATTACAGTCTCAAGACCATTTAGTATATTCTAGCCACTTATTATGATATAATTTTCTCATTGAAGGTTTGTGGTGGGTCAGAATGATGCATTGGACCAGAGAGGTGAGACAGGGATGCCTGGCAATCATGGGAACTGGAGAAGTCACACAGTATGCTTGAGATGCTGCAGATTCAGATTATCCAGTCCCTCTGGGTAGGACAATAGGTCTAGAGCTGGGGTCCGAAACCAGGGTTTCCAAAATATATGAGACCATAGGAAGGGAAACCAAATCTGTCAAGGCCAGAATGGGGGGATGAGGATTATCCTGTTCTTTGACCTGTTGGCTTTCTTTAGAAACTGATTTTTTAATTTATTTATTTAACATTTGTTGACCTGGAATGTCCGACTAGGTTCCACAGAGCCTGTTTTCAGTGGTGGCTGGGGGAGAAATGCTCCAGATGCATGTCTTTGGAATGTGGGAGGAAACCGGGGTACCCGGAGGAAACCCACGCGAACACTAGGAGAACATGCAAACTCCACACAGAAGGCACCCAGCCGAGAATCGAACCGGAGAACCTCTTGCTGTGAGGCTTACAACATTAACTGCTGCA
Organism: Protopterus annectens; assembly: GCF_019279795.1. Classification (NCBI taxonomy): domain Eukaryota; kingdom Metazoa; phylum Chordata; order Ceratodontiformes; family Protopteridae; genus Protopterus; species Protopterus annectens. The sequence goes on along the minus strand of NC_056744.1, from coordinate 1,841,826,752 downwards.
CCACTGTGCCGCCCAAATAGTACATGATACATTAGAGGAATCAGAGGAAAGGCGTACAATAGACCGGGAGGGGGGCTAATCATGAAGGAGAGTGTCTCTGGGTGATATCCCAGTGGGGGGCTAAGGCAAAGCAACTGCTGCACTTGTTGTTGAGAGGGGAGGCGAGGTGCAGCAAGGTTGGCCCCAAAGGCGGAATGTGCTGTCAACCACCACTGGGATTGAGAGACCACCGTGAGGCATGAGGATGGATCTGCTCGGACTGTCCGCAATCACGTTGGAGCTCCCAAAATGTGCATTGCTATCAGAAAGCAGTCAGAAGAAATTGTCCATTGCCATACTCTGACCGCTTCTCGACAAAGAGGGTTAGATCTGGTTCCCCCCTGCTTGTTATACCAGACTACTGACATATTGCCTGTTTAAATTGTAATCATTCCCAATGGGAGGGTGTCTTGAAAAGTCTGCAATGTTAAGAGCACTGTCCTCATCTCTAGAGCATTGATATGCAAATCAGCCTCCAGGTGAGACAAAGTGCCTTGGACGGTCTTTCCAGATAATGCCCCCCCTGCCTATCTGGGATGTGTCCATGGTCACTATGGTTTGGGGTTGGGGCTGAGGATGGATAAAGGGACACCCTAACAAAATTTCTTTGGAGTGGAGCCATCAACTCAGGTCCTCTTTGCATTGATTGATAATCATAATCAGATGGGTCATTGGCTGATTCAGTAAGGACCATTGGGAGGCTGAAGCCATTGAGGAATTTGCATGTGATATCATGTGATATCTGGCCAGGGGAATTAGAGTGATGGAGGCTGCCACTGACCCTAGAGTCTGTAGAATGAGTCTTGCTGTTACTTTCTTGCTGTGAATGATCTGGTTGACCTGTGATCTGATCCGTTGAAGTCTTCGAAAGGAAGAGATGCAATGCCAGTGACTATGCCAAGCATAGCTCCAATGAATTCCAGCTGTTGGGAAGGTTCTAAATGGGATTTTCATGGTTTATAGTGATTCCTAAGGTGGAACAAAGAAGAAGAGTGTAATTGTGTGCCTTTTGAGTTGGCTGCCTGGAGGGAGCAGAAAGGAGCCAGTCATATAGATATGGAAAGACTTAGAATCCTAGCAGTCTGAGATAGCTGCGACCACTGCTATGCGGTGAGACCAAATGGCAAGGCTCTGAACTGATAGTGACTGGCTCCCAGCAGGAAGTGTAGAAATCTTCTGGACTGCTTGTCCAGTCTTATATGGTAATATGCATCCCGAAGATCTATTGAGCACATCCAATCGTTTTTCTCCAAGAACAGAAGTAGAGACTGAACCAAGACCATCCGGAATTTGGCTTGCTGAACAGACTTTTTCAACTGACTGAGATCCAAAATTGATCTCCAGTCCCCTGTTTTCTTTGGCACTAAAAATAATCTTGAGTAAATCCTGGATCCTCTCTGGTCTGGTGGGACTGCTTGGATGACTTTTTTGTCACGCAGTTTTTGAATTTCTAAGACTGCTGCATCCCTGTGACTGGGTGGAACATCTGGGATCATCTTAAGTCTTCTTGGTTGTTCTAAAAAGGAAATGTTGTAACCTCTGGTTATAATCCTCTGCAACCATTTGTCCATTGTTATCCTTAGCTAGTCAGATTGGTGCAGGACCAGGGATAATTGCCCCCTGACTGCCTCCAGAGGAAGGCAATTGGGCCTTGCTTTAGGAGCACTGATAGGAGTTACCAGGGAAAGAGTTCCTGGAACCCTGATTCTGCAGGCCATTTCTGCCTCTTGACTGGCATCTTAAATTACTTCCCCCTCTGCCCTGGGGGAAGTTATTGCCATGTGAGTCCTGGAAAGGTCTTTGGGACTTTTGAACCATAGCCTCACACTTCTCTGGTTACAGGAATAAGGCCATTGAGGAGTGGAAAAGCAAATGCTCACAGCAGAAAGTGTCTTCACATCTTTCTCACATCTGGCTAGAATCTCTTTAACCTTGGGGCCAAATAGGGAAGTTCTGTCAAAGGAAAAAAGACTTAAATGGCTCTGTGAAATCACATAAGTGCATCCAGGTGTGTCTCCTAATCGCTACGCTTGAACCCACTGATCTTGTTGCCCTTTGTACATGAACAATTAGCCTCATGGATAAGCTGGAGATAGATTCTAGTGTAGTGAGCTGAGAAGTCACTTTTTCTCAAACTACTTCAGCTACTGCTCTTGAAGAGTTTCTGATAGCTCTTTAATCAGATCTCTTTGAAGCCTCATAAAATGTACTATGTAATTCAAGGACCTGAGAGTGAAGGTCAATAAAATGTATATCATTCCAAATCTATCCATTGTCCTAGACTCTTGTTAGGAGGATGAATAGTGGGATTTTCATCAGCAAGTTCCTTCTTGGTGGCTGCCTCTACCACGATGGCATCTACAGGAATTCCTTTAGTACAGTGTTGCTGATCCTGAGGAGCAGAGAGGATATGGTCAGGCCTCTCTGGGATTGGCTCGATAAGTCTGATAACTTCAAGCCTGCTAAGTTATTAGCTTAATAAGATCATCAGTGGGTGGAGAGATCCAAGAGGTAGAGGACTGAGAACAAAAACCTCCACATATACTGCTTCCTCTGAGGCAGGTTGGAGGGTAGTCCAGCCACCCCTCTGTTTAGTGTTTCTAGGATGTCCTCAAAAACATCTTCAGGGGTGACAGGAAACCTCCCCTCATTGAAATCAATATCTTCTGTGAGGACTCTTCAGGGTAGTTCAAGTGCTTCCTCTTACTTTCTCTTTGAATGTACCTTTTGGTGGGATGTCTGGAGAGGTATCCAAAGATAACATAACCAACATGGTTGGATCCTGAGGCTTTTGTGCCCTCTGTCCCAGGGAAGAAACTGGAGGAAGCTCTGGTCAAGGGGATGGACAAGACAGTTGGTCCGACCGGGATGGCACACATTGCCCACAGTGGACAAGGCCCTCTCCATGGCCTGGAGGCAGGCTTTGGAACCATGGTCCTACCTGCACAAAGGAAAGCTGCCTCAGGCCAGCCAGAGTCGAAGTCATATATGGCTTGAGGAACATCGAGGGCTCCAAAGGAATCAAAGTTGAACCCTGCCCCTCAGAACTGGCAACGAGGTCCAAACAAACCCGAAGAACTCAGGGTAGCTATTGGTGGTGGAGAAGAAGCTCTGACTGGCACCAAAGCAGTCAAAGCTGGGAAGGTCAGTACCAAGGACTCTGAAAACTCAGCTGGAGTCGAAAGGAGGAATAAGCAGTGGTGGGGAAGCAGGTACGGTTTCAGAGCTAACATGGCTAGGGACCAAGGAAGGGTGTAATCCTCGCTGTAAGGAGCTGGTCCACCAGTCTCATAATATCAAAGTTGGACAAACTCTTGGTGGATCGAACTGAGGAAGCTGATGGAGATTTGGTGGACATGTCTCCAAGAAAGGACTGGGAGGACAGTCCATAGAAAAGGATCTAGTGACGGGCAATATGTTGTACGTGGCAAAACCATAATCTAAGAGTCGTTTGGTTGAGTACTCTTGGCTGGAACTGAAAGAGAAATGTGTTTAGTTGACATCAGTACTGAAGATATTGGAGCCAAAAGGTCAGTTCAGAAACAGGCACCATAGGCAGCGAGGACTGAATATCTTGGCGCCATCAATTCCGAGGAGCTGTCAGCACCGATGGAGATTCGGCAATCTTATTTGGCAGTTCTGATGAACACGTTGGAACCAACTGACTCTTTGGTTTAGAAGAGGAGGAAGATGAAGAAGAAGAACTAGCTTCAGTCTTTGGACCATATAAGGTCTCACAAGTTCGACCTAAGCAAACCTTTCAAGATTAACTTATTTTACAGTCAGTCAGAGTTCTGTGGCTAAAGTTATGACAAATTGCACAGTCCTCTTTGTAGATGGACCACACCAAGACAATATACACAAAGTGTGTGCCCATCAAAATTTTGCATCATTCTGTCACATTTTGACACCTCTTAAACCCAGTAGTGCCTTTGGAGGGTTTGTTGGCCATTATATACACACACACACACACACACACACACACACACACACACACACACACACACACACACAACACACACACAAAATACTTGAGTAACTAGTAAGACAGAGAGAGAAAGGGCTTTTGTTTACTAAGTAAATGAAAGTAGAAAGGATATACCAACTATGATATATAAAGAATTCCAGAGGTAAAAGGAAGAAGTACCAATGATGATATTTTGAGAAGAACTACCAAATGGTAGAAAGGAAAAACACACACACAACAAGCTAAAACAAAACAAAGGGAGGAGGGTAGTACAGAAATGAAAGATGATAGAATATAATAAAATAGGAGAATCTAACTTTACAGTTTTTGAAACACTTAGCTGTTATCGCTTATGAGGCTCTAGAGAGAACACATCTGTAATCATGAAATGCAACAAACAAGATCTTGAAGTGATTTGGGTGAGAGCATATATGGTGTAGAGAGGAGGCTTAGTTTCGAGAGTTTTGGAAGGTGCAAGCTGGAATAATGACCAGAAGTCGGTTTCAAAGGCTCAAACCAAGTCCCACAGTCAAGGATTATGTGAAGACTGACAACATCAGTTCATTATGTTCCCATACATATACAAGGGGGTGCTGAAAAGTTCTAAATAGCCTGGCCACAGAAGGGAATGATGTGAAGCCATGAAACTTACAAGTTATTCAACATATTCACCCCAAACAAAGTTCAACACATTAATTCTGGCACATCGTAAGCTCTGAAGTTTCTGTAACTCTGACAAAAAATCTGAAATCTGGTCACTGAAATACTGCTCCACTGCTGCAATCACCTCCAAATCACTTAAAAACTGCCACCCTTTCAAACCTATTTTAAAGTTTGGAAACAGGAATAGTCATGACAGAGCAAGATCTAGTGAGTAGGGTGGATGGTCTAGGCAAGAAACACCAACAGTCCAAAATAGTAGAAAAAAGAAACACAGCTTAATTCGCGATGATACGAGTGTCTGCACACTGGAACTTCAGGGAAGTATAAATCACCATAAATGTATTCTAATTTACCTCTGTCTTTCGCCTTCAAAGGAATAATTCAAGTAAAGATTCACCTCCTTATATATATTTCAAAACATACAAACGGAGATGATTATTTGATTAATCAGTTAACCACTCAATTAACTATTTAGTAAAGCGCACACCTGCCAGATCCAATGTCAAACATAATTTAAATATGAAAAATATATTTAAAGAAGTACTTTCTCTGTCATACTAAAACATAAATACATTTTTTTATTTTTATTCCTATTATATTCTAAAGCAAACATGATTGTTACACAACCTATAAAGAAGAGTTAAGTTACTATCCAACTTTGAATGCAGAAGAATGTTTGTAATGCTCCCATCATACTGAGCATAAGTACTTTTTATTTTAGTTCTTATATTAATCTAAAGAAACATAATGTTCCATAACCTATATAGTTATATCACTATCCATTATAACATATAACTTTATAGGATTTGTGCCTCCAATCTGCTAATGTCTCATGCCAACTTTACCCTCAGATAGTACATTCATGCCTCCAAAACATTCTCATGCCATAAATGTGTTTTGAAAATACAATATAAAATGCATGATTGAACAACAGTATAGTATTTTCTTAAAAAACCACACCAGTTAAGCAATCTCAGTAAGCGATGAATGGTCAGCATTTAAAGAATTGAGATTGCAATTAGATTAAGATTGTTGTCAAACAAGCTGACAAAGGGGATAGCAATCACAGGTCATGAACCCCTCAACAATATGAAAATATGGTTCTGAGTAACATATTGTCTGAAGAAAATGTTTTATGACGAAAACTTTCAGACAATCCTATTAGGAGAAATCTTGAGTGAGGATTTAAATGAATTTCTGTTGGAGGGGGGAGAAAGGTTAGGTTTTTGAAATCAAGTGATGTTAAAAAGCTAACTTTGAAAGAGGCCCAGAGACCCCTTTTTATATGTTATACGCCAAGATTCATAAGTAAGTTTAAGGAATCCTCCTGACAGACTCATCATTTCAGGGGATTGGGTCTTATTTAGAGAAGGTGAATATATTTTAGTTTCATTTTTAAGAACTATATAACCTGGTACCCTCTCTTATCAAGAGATACTTTTGTATTTTAAGTATCTAGTTTTTATATATAAGGCGGTGGATTCTTTACTTGAATTATTCCTTGAAAAGCGGCAGTACAAGAATAGGTATGGCAATTTATACTTCCTGAAGTCAGTGTGGATTCTGTACAGTGTCAAAACATCCATCGTTTTGCCAGCCTTGTGAACAGTTGCAATGCTTGCAAAACAAAAACTCCTTTTAGCAGCTTCCCTCTGCTTTTTTCTTTCAATTCCTCCTTTAATCAGCACAGCAAATTACAGCAGTATTCTGCATTAACTATTGGCATTTTTTTATTTAAACTCTTAGCATTAAGCAGCAGTAGCCTTAGGTAGTTGTGTGTGATTTTTATTATGTTGGAGAGTTTTTCAACTTGGCACAGCTTAAAAAGGCACTATGGGGATAAGGTTTTGGCAGAATCTGGAAGCCAAGTGGTGACAACTGCAAACCTTTTCTAGCAAAGCATTGTGGTTTGTTATTCATGTCTCCCCAGGCTGACAGGTATTGAATCCCCTTGTTGTGACACCAGAAACTAAGCCAATTGTTGAAGTAATTCATTTTTTGCTGGTACAGTGGCATCAGCATTGGTGAAGGTAGGATTCTACTTAAGTCTAGATTCATACCTATGTGGGAAACATATTCAGAGAGCTCTATTATGTCTCTCTTCATATAGTCCAGTGAGGTACTTCTTAGGTCATTTATTCCCGCATGGACTATGACCGTGTCATACTGGTACTTGTGGTTTAAAGACCTAAGTGCATGCATGCTCTGGCAAATCCTGACTCCAGATAGACATCTCACTGTGATCTTGTCCTATTTTAGCATTGTTAGGGGGACATTTGTATGTCTTACAATGGAATCCCCAGTAACTAGAATGTTTGGCTGTGTGGTGCACTTTTTGGCTTGGAAGTGGGGCTACTATTACTTACAGAGTTATGTGCTGTGTGAGATGTCTTTTTTGAATGTGCATGGGGCCACTGAGAGATGCTTTTAGGAGTTCTTGGAAGATTGGGTAGATTACATGCGAGTACTTCCACATATGTGGGTCTATGTGTTTGTTCCTCAGTGCTGGTAGTGAGTGTTTTGGGTGGAATGCTGACAACCTATTTTGCATTTTTCGTGTGTGTATGTGAAAGCTTTGCCTCCAATGACAGTGTGCATCTACAGCTGTCACACACTATGTTTGTTCTAAAATGTAATGGTTGTCAGTGAACATGAGACAGTTACTATACTGCCTCAGGATGCCCATATCCACCAGGCCAGAAAAAGAGATGACAGAGAAGCACTTATCCATTGTACCAGATCCTTAGTAGACATGAAGAAGTATGGGAGAGTCACTTAAAGGTCTAAGTGAGAGTGTTTAGTAGTATACTATAAGATGACCTGCAGTGGTGCTGCCCTCTGCACAAACTGC
>NC_056744.1:1841789337-1841818732 GCF_019279795.1 Protopterus annectens | reverse complement strand
ACCGCGGCGCCCTTACGCCGCCTTGTGCCGAGCTTCATGAAGGTCCAGGGGACACTTTGTAACATATCTAAAGGGTGTTGTAACAATGACACTTTTTATAATATCTTCAGGGTGCTGTAACAATGACATTTTGAACATATCTAAAGGGTGTTGTAACAATGACACTTTTTATAATATCTTCAGGGTGCTGTAACAATGACACTTTGTAACATATCTAAAGGGTGTTGTAACAATGACACTTTTTATAATATCTTCAGGGTGCTGTAACAATGACATTTTGAACATATCTAAAGGGTGTTGTAACAATGACACTTTTTATAATATCTTCAGGGTGCTGTAACAATGACACTTTCTAACATATCTAAAGGATGTTGTAACAATGACACTTTTTATAATATCTTCAGGGTGCTGTAACAATGACACTTTGTAACATATCTAAAGGATGTTGTAACAATGACACTTTTTATAATATCTTCAGGGTGCTGTAACAATGACATTTTGAACATATCTAAAGGGTGTTGTAACAATGACTCTTTCTAACTTATCTACTGTGTACTGTATCAATAACACTTAACATATCTACAGGGTGTTGTAACAATGACACTTAGAAACATATCTTCTAGTTGTAACAATGACACTTTGTAACATATCTACAAGGTGCTGTAACAATGACACTTTCTAACATATCTAAAGGATGTTGTAACAATGACACTTTGTAACATATCTGCAGGGTGCTGTAACAATGACACTTTCTAACATATCTAAAGGATGTTGTAACAATGACACTTTTTATAATATCTTCAGGGTGCTGTAACAATGACACTTTTGAACATATCTAAAGGGTGCTGTAATAATGACACTTTTATAATAAATCTTCAGGGTGCTGTAACAATGACATTTTGAACATATCTAAAGGGTGTTGTAACAATGACACTTTTTATAATATCTTCAGGGTGCTGTAACAATGACATTTTGAACATATCTAAAGGGTGTTGTAACAATGACTCGTTTTATAATATCTTCAGGGTGCTGTAACAATGACATTTTGAACATATCTAAAGGGTGCTGTAACAATGACACTTTTATAATATCTTCAGGGTGCTGTAACAATGACACTTTTGAACATATCTAAAGGGTGTTGTAACAATGACACTTTTATAATATCTTCAGGGTGCTGTAACAATGACACTTTGAACATATCTAAAGGGTGTTGTAACAATGACACTTTTTATAATATCTTCAGGGTGCTGTAACAATGGCATTTTGAACATATCAAAAGGGTGTTGTAACAATGACACTTTTTATAATATCTTCAGGGTGCTGTAACAATGACATTTTGAATATATCTAAAGGGTGTTGTAACAATGACACTTTTATAACATATCTACAGGGTGTTGTAACAATGACACTTTGTAACATATCTAAAGGGTGTTGTAACAATGACACTTTTGTAACATATCTACAGGGTGCTGTAACAATGACACTTTGTAACATATCTAAAGGTGTTGTAACAATGACACTTTTATAATATCTTCAGGGTGCTGTAACAATGACATTTTGAACATATCTAAAGGGTGTTGTAACAATGACACTTTCTAACTTATCTACAGGGTGCTGTAACAATGACACTTTTGAACATATCTAAAGGATTTTGTAACAATGACACTTTTATAATATCTTCAGGGTGCTGTAACAATGACACTTTGTAACATATCTAAAGGGTGTTGTAACAATGACACTTTGTAACATATCTTCAGGGTGCTGTAACAATGACACTTTGTAACATATCTAAAGGGTGCTGTAATAATGACACTTTTATAATATCTTCAGGGTGCTGTAACAATGACATTTTGAACATATCTAAAGGGTGTTGTAACAATGACACTTTTTATAATATCTTCAGGGTGCTGTAACAATGACATTTTGAACATATCTAAAGGGTGTTGTAACAATGACACTTTTTATAATATCTTCAGGGTGCTGTAACAATGACATTTTGAACATATCTAAAGGGTGTTGTAACAATGACACTTTTTATAATATCTTCAGGGTGCTGTAACAATGACATTTTGAACATATCTAAAGGGTGTTGTAACAATGACACTTTTTATAATATCTTCAGGGTGCTGTAACAATGACATTTTGAACATATCTACAGGGTGTTGTAACAATGACACTTTTCATAATATCTTCAGGGTGCTGTAACAATGACACTTTCTAACATATCTAAAGGCTGATGTAACAAAGACACTTTTTATAATATCTTCAGGGTGCTGTAACAATGACATTTTGAACATATCTAAAGGGTGTTGTAACAATGACACTTCATTTAACATATCTACAGGGTGCTGTAACACTGACACTTTGTAACATATCTAAAGGGTGTTGTAACAATGACACTTTGTAACATATCTACAGGGTGCTGTAACAATGACACTTTGTAACATATCTACAGGGTGCTGTAACAATGACACTTTGTAACATATCTAAAGGATGTTGTAACAATGACACTTCATTTAACATATCTACAGAGTGCTCTAACAATGACACTTTGTAACATATCTACAGGGTGTTGTAACAATGACACTTTTTATAATATCTTCAGGGTGCTGTAACAATGACATTTTGAACATATCTAAAGGGTGTTGTAACAATGACACTTTTTATAATATCTTCAGGGTGCTGTAACAATGACACTTTTTATAATATCTTCAGGGTGTTGTAACAATGACATTTTGAACATATCTAAAGGGTGTTGTAACAATGACACTTTTTATAATATCTTCAGGGTGCTGTAACAATGACATTTTGAACATATCTAAAGGGTGTTGTAACAATGACACTTTTTATAATATCTTCTACAGGGTGTTGTAACAATGACACTTTGTAACATATCTACTAGGGTTGTAACAATGACACTTTGTAACATATCTTCAGGGTGCTGTAACAATGACACTTTGTAACATATCTAAAGGGTGTTGTAACAATGACACTTTTTATAATATCTTCAGGGTGCTGTAACAATGACATTTTGAACATATCTAAAGGGTGTTGTAACAATGACACTTTTTATAATATCTTCAGGGTGCTGTAACAATGACATTTTGAACATATCTAAAGGGTGTTGTAACAATGACCTGTAACAATGACATTTTGAACATATCTAAAGGGTGTTGTAACAATGACACTTTCTAACATATCTAAAGGGTGTTGTAACAATGACACTTTTTATAATATCTTCAGGGTGCTGTAACAATGACATTTTGAACATATCTAAAGGGTGTTGTAACAATGACTCTTTCTAACTTATCTACTGTGTACTGTATCAATAACACTTAACATATCTACAGGGTGTTGTAACAATGACACTTAGAAACATATCTTCTAGTTGTAACAATGACACTTTGTAACATATCTAAAACGTGTTGTAAAAGTCACACTTTGTAACATATCTGCAGGGTGCTGTAACAACGACACTTTGTAACATATCTACAGGGTGTTGTAACAATGACACTTAGAAACATATCTAAAGGGTGTTGTAACAATGACACTTTTTATAATATCTTCAGGGTGCTGTAACAATGACACTTTCTAACATATCTAAAGGATGTTGTAACAATGACACTTTTTATAATATCTTCAGGGTGCTGTAACAATGACATTTTGAACATATCTAAAGGGTGTTGTAACAATGACACTTTTTATAATATCTTCAGGGTGCTGTAACAATGACATTTTGAACATATCTAAAGGGTGTTGTAACAATGACACTTTCTAACATATCTAAAGGGTGTTGTAACAATGACACTTTTTATAATATCTTCAGGGTGCTGTAACAATGACATTTTGAACATATCTAAAGGGTGTTGTAACAATGACACTTTTTATAATATCTTCAGGGTGCTGTAACAATGACACTTTGTAACATATCTAAAGGGTGTTGTAACAATGACACTTTGTAACATATCTAAAGGGTGTTGTAACAATGACACTTTTTATAATATCTTCAGGGTGCTGTAACAATGACATTTTGAACATATCTAAAGGGTGTTGTAACAATGACACTTTTTATAATATCTTCAGGGTGCTGTAACAATGACACTTTCTAACATATCTAAAGGATGTTGTAACAATGACACTTTTATAATATCTTCAGGGTGCTGTAACAATGACACTTTGTAACATATCTAAAGGATGTTGTAACAATGACACTTTTTATAATATCTTCAGGGTGCTGTAACAATGACATTTTGAACATATCTAAAGGGTGTTGTAACAATGACTCTTTCTAACTTATCTACTGTGTACTGTATCAATAACACTTAACATATCTACAGGGTGTTGTAACAATGACACTTTGTAACATATCTTCTAGTTGTAACAATGACACTTTGTAACATATCTACAGGGTGCTGTAACAATGACACTTTCTAACATATCTAAAGGGTGTTGTAACAATGACACTTTTTATAATATCTTCAGGGTGCTGTAACAATGACATTTTGAACATATCTAAAGGGTGTTGTAACAATGACACTTTCTAACATATCTACAGGGTGTTGTAACAATGACACTTTGTAACATATCTAAAAGGTGCTGTAACAATGACACTTTCTAACATATCTAAAGGGTGCTGTAATAATGACACTTTTATAATATCTTCAGGGTGCTGTAACAATGACATTTTGAACATATCTAAAGGGTGTTGTAACAATGACACTTTTTATAATATCTTCAGGGTGCTGTAACAATGACATTTTGAACATATCTAAAGGGTGTTGTAACAATGACACTTTTTATAATATCTTCAGGGTGCTGTAACAATGACATTTTGAACATATCTAAAGGGTGTTGTAACAATGACACTTTTTATAATATCTTCAGGGTGCTGTAACAATGACACTTTCTAACATATCTAAAGGATGTTGTAACAATGACACTTTTTATAATATCTTCAGGGTGCTGTAACAATGACATTTTGAACATATCTAAAGGGTGTTGTAACAATGACTCTTTCTAACTTATCTAGGGGCTGTAACAATGACACTTTGAACATATCTACAGGGTGTTGTAACAATGACACTTTTAACATATCTTCAGGGTGCTGTAACAATGACACTTTGTAACATATCTAAAGGGTGTTGTAACAATGACACTTTGTAACATATCTGCAGGGTGCTGTAACAATGACACTTTCTAACATATCTAAAGGATGTTGTAACAATGACACTTTTTATAATATCTTCAGGGTGCTGTAACAATGACATTTTGAACATATCTAAAGGGTGTTGTAACAATGACTCTTTCTAACTTATCTACTGTGTACTGTATCAATAACACTTAACATATCTACAGGGTGTTGTAACAATGACACTTAGAAACATATCTTCTAGTTGTAACAATGACACTTTGTAACATATCTGCAGGGTGCTGTAACAATGACACTTTGTAACATATCTAAAGGGTGTTGTAACAATGACACTTTTTATAATATCTTCAGGGTGCTGTAACAATGACATTTTGAACATATCTAAAGGGTGTTGTAACAATGACACTTTCTAACATATCTACTGTGCTGTAACAATGACACTTAACATATCTTCAGGGTGCTGTAACAATGACATTTTGAACATATCTAAATTGTGTTGTAACAATGACACTTTTTATAATATCTTCTGGGTGCTGTAACAATGACACTTTCTAATATATCTAAAGGTTGTTGTAACAATGACTCTTTTTATAATATCTTCAGGGTGCTGTAACAATGACATTTTGAACATATCTAAAGGGTGTTGTAACAATGACACTTTTTATAATATCTTCAGGGTGCTGTAACAATGGCATTTTGAACATATCAAAAGGGTGTTGTAACAATGACACTTTTTATAATATCTTCAGGGTGCTGTAACAATGACATTTTGAACATATCTAAAGGGTGTTGTAACAATGACACTTTTTATAATATCTTCAGGGTGCTGTAACAATGACATTTTGAACATATCTAAAGGGTGTTGTAACAATGACACTTTTTATAATATCTTCAGGGTGCTCTAACAATGACACTTTCTAACATATCTAAAGGGTGTTGTAACAATGACACTTTTTATAATATCTTCAGGGTGCTGTAACAATGACATTTTGAACATATCTAAAGGGTGTTGTAACAATGACACTTTTTATAATATCTTCAGGGTGCTGTAACAATGACACTTTCTAACATATCTAAAGGATGTTGTAACAATGACACTTTTTATAATATCTTCAGGGTGCTGTAACAATGACATTTTGAACATATCTAAAGGGTGTTGTAACAATGACTCTTTCTAACTTATCTACTGTGTACTGTATCAATAACACTTAACATATCTACAGGGTGTTGTAACAATGACACTTAGAAACATATCTTCTAGTTGTAACAATGACACTTTGTAACATATCTAAAACATGTTGTAAAAGTCACACTTTGTAACATATCTGCAGGGTGCTCTAACAATGACACTTTCTAACATATCTAAAGGGTGTTGTAACAATGACACTTTTTATAATATCTTCAGGGTGCTGTAACAATGACATTTTGAACATATCTAAAGGGTGTTGTAACAATGACACTTTCTAACTTATCTACTGTGCTGTATCAATAACACTTAACATATCTTCAGGGTGCTGTAACAATGACATTTTAAACATATCTACAGGATGTTGTAACAATGACACTTTGTAACATATCTAAAACATGTTGTAAAAGTCACACTTTGTAACATATCTGCAGGGTGCTGTAACAATGACACTTTCTAACATATCTAAAGGATGTTGTAACAATGACACTTTTTATAATATCTTCAGGGTGCTGTAACAATGACATTTTGAACATATCTAAAGGGTGTTGTAACAATGACACTTTTTATAATATCTTCAGGGTGCTGTAACAATGACACTTTCTAACATATCTAAAGGGTGTTGTAACAATGACACTTTTTATAATATCTTCAGGGTGCTGTAACAATGACATTTTGAACATATCTAAAGGGTGTTGTAACAATGACACTTTTTATAATATCTTCAGGGTGCTGTAACAATGACATTTTGAACATATCTAAAGGGTGTTGTAACAATGACACTTTTTATAATATCTTCAGGGTGCTGTAACAATGACACTTTGTAACATATCTACAGGGTGTTGTAACAATGACACTTTGTAACATATCTACAGGGTGCTGTAACAATGACACTTTGTAACATATCTAAAGGGTGTTGTAACAATGACACTTTGTAACATATCTACAGGGTGTTGTAACAATGACACTTTGTAACATATCTAAAGGGTGTTGTAACAATGACACTTTTTATAATATCTTCAGGGTGCTGTAACAATGACATTTTGAACATATCTAAAGGATGTTGTAACAATGACTCTTTTTATAATATCTTCAGGGTGCTGTAACAATGACACTTTTTATAATATCTTCAGGGTGCTGTAACAATGACATTTTGAACATATCTAAAGGGTGTTGTAACAATGACACTTTTTATAATATCTTCAGGGTGCTGTAACAATGACATTTTGAACATATCTAAAGGATGTTGCAACAATGACTCTTTCTAACTTATCTACTGTGTACTGTATCAATTACACTTATATCTACAGGATGTTGTAACAATGACACTTTGTAACATATCTAAAACATGTTGTAATAATGACACTTTTATAATATCTTCAGGGTGCTGTAACAATGACATTTTGAACATATCTAAAGGGTGTTGTAACAATGACACTTTTTATAATATCTTCAGGGTGCTGTAACAATGACACTTTCTAACATATCTAAAGGGTGTTGTAACAATGACACTTTTTATAATATCTTCAGGGTGCTGTAACAATGACATTTTGAACATATCTAAAGGGTGTTGTAACAATGACACTTTTTATAATATCTTCAGGGTGCTGTAACAATGACATTTTGAACATATCTAAAGGGTGTTGTAACAATGACACTTTTTATAATATCTTCAGGGTGCTGTAACAATGACATTTTGAACATATCTAAAGGGTGTTGTAACAATGACTCTTTTTATAATATCTTCAGGGTGCTGTAACAATGACACTTTCTAACATATCTAAAGGATGTTGTAACAATGACACTTTTTATAATATCTTCAGGGTGCTGTAACAATGACATTTTGAACATATCTAAAGGGTGTTGTAACAATGACACTTTTTATAATATCTTCAGGGTGCTGTAACAATGACACTTTTTATAATATCTTCAGGGTGCTGTAACAATGACATTTTGAACATATCTAAAGGGTGTTGTAACAATGACACTTTTTATAATATCTTCAGGGTGCTGTAACAATGACATTTTGAACATATCTAAAGGGTGTTGTAACAATGACTCTTTCTAACTTATCTACTGTGTACTGTATCAATAACACTTAACATATCTACAGGGTGTTGTAACAATGACACTTTCTAACATACCTAAAGGATGTTGTAACAATGACACTTTTTATAATATCTTCAGGGTGCTGTAACACTGACACTTTGTAACATATCTAAAGGGTGTTGTAACAATGACACTTCTTATAATATCTTAAGGGTGCTGTAACAATGACATTTTGAACATATCTAAAGGGTGTTGTAACAATGACACTTTTTATAATATCTTCAGGGTGCTGTAACAATGACATTTTGAACATATCTAAAGGGTGTTGTAACAATGACACTTTTTATAATATCTTCAGGGTGCTGTAACAATGACATTTTGAACATATCTAAAGGGTGTTGTAACAATGACACTTTTATAATATCTTCAGGGTGCTGTAACAATGACACTTTTGAACATATCTAAAGGGTGTTGTAACAATGACACTTTTTATAATATCTTCAGGGTGCTGTAACAATGACATTTTGAACATATCTAAAGGGTGTTGTAACAATGACACTTTTTATAATATCTTCAGGGTGCTGTAACAATGACATTTTGAACATATCTAAAGGGTGTTGTAACAATGACTCTTTCTAACTTATCTACTGTGTACTGTATCAATAACACTTAACATATCTACAGGGTGTTGTAACAATGACACTTAGAAACATATCTTCTAGTTGTAACAATGACACTTTGTAACATATCTAAAACGTGTTGTAAAAGTCACACTTTGTAACATATCTGCAGGGTGCTCTAACAATGACACTTTCTAACATATCTAAAGGGTGCTGTAATAATGACACTTTTATAATATCTTCAGGGTGCTGTAACAATGACATTTTGAACATATCTAAAGGGTGTTGTAACAATGACACTTTTTATAATATCTTCAGGGTGCTGTAACAATGACATTTTGAACATATCTAAAGGATGTTGTAACAATGACTCTTTTTATAATATCTTCAGGGTGCTGTAACAATGACACTTCGTAACAATGACATTTTGAACATATCTAAAGGATGTTGTAACAATGACACTTTTTATAATATCTTCAGGGTGCTGTAACAATGACATTTTGAACATATCTAAAGGGTGTTGTAACAATGACACTTTTTATAATATCTTCAGGGTGCTGTAACAATGACACTTTGTAACATATCTAAAGGATGTTGTAACAATGACACTTTTTATAATATCTTCAGGGTGCTGTAACAATGACATTTTGAACATATCTAAAGGGTGTTGTAACAATGACTCTTTCTAACTTATCTACTGTGTACTGTATCAATAACACTTAACATATCTACAGGGTGTTGTAACAATGACACTTTGTAACATATCTACTAGTTGTAACAATGACACTTTCTAACATATCTAAAGGGTGTTGTAACAATGACACTTTGTAACATATCTACAGGGTGCTGTAACAATGACACTTTGTAACATATCTACAGGGTGCTGTAACAATGACACTTTGTAACATATCTAAAGGATGTTGTAACAATGACACTTTTTATAATATCTTCAG
Source organism: Protopterus annectens (assembly GCF_019279795.1). Classification (NCBI taxonomy): domain Eukaryota; kingdom Metazoa; phylum Chordata; order Ceratodontiformes; family Protopteridae; genus Protopterus; species Protopterus annectens. The sequence goes on along the minus strand of NC_056744.1, from coordinate 1,841,808,775 downwards.
GGTGCTGTAACAATGACACTTTGTAACATATCTGAAGGATGTTGTAACAATGACACTTTTATAATATCTTCAGGGTGCTGTAACAATGACACTTTTGAACATATCTAAAGGGTGTTGTAACAATGACACTTTTTATAATATCTTCAGGGTGCTGTAACAATGACATTTTGAACATATCTAAAGGGTGTTGTAACAATGACACTTTTTATAATATCTTCAGGGTGCTGTAACAATGACATTTTGAACATATCTAAAGGGTGTTGTAACAATGACACTTTATATAATATCTTCAGGGTGCTGTAACAATGACATTTTGAACATATCTAAAGGGTGTTGTAACAATGACTCTTTCTAACTTATCTACTGTGTACTGTATCAATAACACTTAACATATCTACAGGGTGTTGTAACAATGACACTTTTTATAATATCTTCAGGGTGCTGTAACAATGACATTTTGAACATATCTAAAGGATGTTGTAACAATGACACTTTTTATAATATCTTCAGGGTGCTGTAACAATGACATTTTGAACATATCTAAAGGGTGTTGTAACAATGACACTTTTTATAATATCTTCAGGGTGCTGTAACAATGACATTTTGAACATATCTAAAGGGTGTTGTAACAATGACTCTTTCTAACTTATCTACTGTGTACTGTATCAATAACACTTAACATATCTACAGGGTGTTGTAACAATGACACTTTTTATAATATCTTCAGGGTGCTGTAACAATGACACTTTGTAATATATCTACAGGGTGCTTTAAAAATGACACTTTGTATCATATCTGCAGGGTGCTCTAACAATGACACTTTCTAACATATCTAAAGGGTGCTGTAATAATGACACTTTTATAATATCTTCAGGGTGCTGTAACAATGACATTTTGAACATATCTAAAGGGTGTTGTAACAATGACACTTTTTATAATATCTTCAGGGTGCTGTAACAATGACATTTTGAACATATCTAAAGGGTGTTGTAACAATGACACTTTTTATAATATCTTCAGGGTGCTGTAACAATGACACTTTCTAACATATCTAAAGGATGTTGTAACAATGACACTTTTTATAATATCTTCAGGGTGCTGTAACAATGACATTTTGAACATATCTAAAGGGTGTTGTAACAATGACACTTTCTAACATATCTAAAGGATGTTGTAACAATGACTCTTTTTATAATATCTTCAGGGTGTTGTAACACTGACACTTTGTAACATATCTAAAGGGTGTTGTAACAATGACACTTAGAAACATATCTTCTAGTTGTAACAATGACACTTTGTAACATATCTAAAGGGTGTTGTAACAATGACACTTTTTATAATATCTTCAGGGTGCTGTAACAATGACATTTTGAACATATCTAAAGGGTGTTGTAACAATGACACTTTTTATAATATCTTCAGGGTGCTGTAACAATGACATTTTGAACATATCTAAAGGGTGTTGTAACAATGACACTTTTTATAATATCTTCAGGGTGCTGTAACAATGACATTTTGAACATATCTAAAGGGTGTTGTAACAATGACACTTTTTATAATATCTTCAGGGTGCTGTAACAATGACATTTTGAACATATCTAAAGGGTGTTGTAACAATGACACTTTTTATAATATCTTCAGGGTGCTGTAACAATGACACTTTGAACATATCTAAAGGGTGTTGTAACAATGACACTTTTTATAATATCTTCAGGGTGCTGTAACAATGACATTTTGAACATATCTAAAGGGTGTTGTAACAATGACTCTTTCTAACTTATCTACTGTGTACTGTATCAATAACACTTAACATATCTACAGGGTGTTGTAACAATGACACTTAGAAACATATCTTGTAGTTGTAACAATGACACTTTGTAACATATCTAAAACATGTTGTAAAAGTCACACTTTGTAACATATCTGCAGGGTGCTGTAACAATGACACTTTTTATAATATCTTCAGGGTGCTGTAACAATGACACTTTTTATAATATCTTCAGGGTGTTGTAACAATGACACTTTTTATAATATCTTCAGGGTGCTGTAACAATGACACTTTGTAACATATCTAAAGGATGTTGTAACAATGACACTTTTTATAATATCTTCAGGGTGCTGTAACAATGACATTTTGAACATATCTAAAGGGTGTTGTAACAATGACACTTTATAATATCTTCAGGGTGTTGTAACAATGACATTTTGAACATATCTAAAGGGTGTTGTAACAATGACACTTTTTATAATATCTTCAGGGTGCTGTAACAATGACATTTTGAACATATCTAAAGGGTGTTGTAACAATGACACTTTTTATAATATCTTCAGGGTGCTGTAACAATGACATTTTGAACATATCTAAAGGGTGTTGTAACAATGACTCTTTCTAACTTATCTACTGTGTACTGTATCAATAACACTTAACATATCTACAGGGTGTTGTAACAATGACACTTTTTATAATATCTTCAGGGTGCTGTAACAATGACATTTTGAACATATCTAAAGGGTGCTGTAACAATGACACTTTGTAACTTATCTACAGGGTGTGGCAACAATGACACTTTGTAACATATCTAAAGGGTGTTATAACCATGACACTTTTATAATATCTTCAGGGTGCTGTAACAATGACACTTTCTAACATATCTAAAGGGTGTTGTAACAATGACACTTTTATAATATCTTCAGGGTGCTGTAACAATGACACTTTTGAACATATCTAAAGGGTGTTGTAACAATGACTTTTTTATAATATCGTCAGGGTGCTGTAACAATGACACTTTCTAACATATCTACAGGGTGGTGTAACAATGACACTTTTATAATATCTTCAGGGTGCTGTAACAATGACATTTTGAACATATCTAAAGGGTGTTGTAACAATGACTCTTTTTATAATATCTTCAGGGTGCTGTAACAATGACACTTTCTAACATATATAAAGGATGTTGTAACAATGACACTTTTAATAATATCTTCAGGGTGCTGTAACAATGACATTTTGAACATATCTAAAGGATGTTGCAACAATGACTCTTTCTAACTTATCTACTGTGTACTGTATCAATAACACTTATATCTACAGGATGTTGTAACAATGACACTTTGTAACATATCTACAGGGTGTTGTAACACTGACACTTTGTAACATATCTGCAGGGTGCTGTAACAATGACACTTTCTAACATATCTAAAGGGTGTGGTAACAATGACACTTTTTATAATATCTTCAGGGTGCTGTAACAATGACATTTTGAACACATCTAAAGGGTGTTGTAACAATGACACTTTTTATAATATCTTCAGGGTGCTGTAACAATGACATTTTGAACATATCTAAAGGGTGTTGTAACAATGACACTTTTTATAATATCTTCAGGGTGCTGTAACAATGACATTTTGAACATATCTAAAGGGTGTTGTAACAATGACACTTTTATAATATCGTCAGGGTGCTGTAACAATGACACTTTTGAACATATCTAAAGGGTGTTGTAACAATGACACTTTTATAATATCTTCAGCGTGCTGTAACAATGACATTTTGAACATATCTAAAGGGTGTTGTAACAATGACACTTTTTATAATATCTTCAGGGTGCTGTAACAATGACATTTTGAACATATCTAAAGGGTGTTGTAACAATGACACTTTTATAATATCTTCAGGGTGCTGTAACAATGACATTTTGAACATATCTAAAGGGTGCTGTAATAATGACACTTTTAAAATATCTTCAGGGTGCTGTAACAATGACATTTTGAACATATCTAAAGGGTGTTGTAACAATGACACTTTTTATAATATCTTCAGGGTGCTGTAACAATGACATTTTGAACATATCTAAAGGGTGTTGTAACAATGACACTTTTTATAATATCTTCAGGGTGCTGTAACAATGACATTTTGAACATATCTAAAGGGTGTTGTAACAATGACACTTTATAACATATCTAAAGGATGTTGTAACAATGACACTTTTTATAATATCTTCAGGGTGCTGTAACAATGACATTTTGAACATATCTAAAGGGTGTTGTAACAATGACTCTTTCAAACTTATCTACTGTGTACTGTATCAATAACACTTAACATATCTACAGGGTGTTGTAACAATGACACTTAGAAACATATCTTCTAGTTGTAACAATGACACTTTGTAACATATCTAAAACGTGTTGTAAAAGTCACACTTTGTAACATATCTGCAGGGTGCTGTAACAACGACACTTTGTAACATATCTACAGGGTGTGGCAACAATGACAGTTTGTAACTTATCTACAGGGTGTTGTAACACTGACACTTTGTAACATATCTACAGGGTGTTGTAACAATGACACTTTGTAACTTATCTACAGGGTGTTGTAACACTGACACTTTTTATAATATATCTAAAGGGTGCTGTAACAATGACACTTTTTATAATATCTTCAGGGTGTTGTAACAATGACATTTTGAACATATCTAAAGGATGTTGCAACAATGACTCTTTCTAACTTATCTATTGTGTACTGTATCAATAACACTTAACATATCTACAGGGTGTTGTAACAATGACACTTAGAAACATATCTTATAGTTGTAACAATGACACTTTGTAACATATCTAAAACGTGTTTTAAAAGTCACACTGTAACATATCTGCATGGTGCTGTAACAATGACACTTTGTAACATATCTAAAGGGTGTTGTAACAATGACACTTTTTATAATATCTTCAGGGTGCTGTAACAATGACATTTTGAACATATCTAAAGGGTGTTGTAACAATGACACTTAGAAACATATCTTCTAGTTGTAACAATGACACTTTGTAACATATCTAAAACGTGTTGTAAAAGTCACACTTTGTAACATATCTGCAGGGTGCTGTAACAATGACACTTTTTATAATATCTTCAGGGTGCTGTAACAATGACATTTTGAACATATCTAAAGGGTGTTGTAACAATGACACTTTTTATAATATCTTCAGGGTGCTGTAACAATGACACTTTCTAACATATCTAAAGGATGTTGTAACAATGACACTTTTTATAATATCTTCAGGGTGTTGTAACAATGACATTTTGAGCATATCTAAAGGGTGTTGTAACAATGACACTTTTTATAATATCTTCAGGGTGCTGTAACAATGACACTTTGTAACATATCTACAGGGTGCTGTAACACTGACACTTTGTAACATATCTAAAGGGTGTTGTAACAATGACACTTTGTAACATATCTACAGGGTGCTGTAACAATGACACTTTGTAACATATCTACAGGGTGCTGTAACACTGACACTTTGTAACTTATCTAAAGGGTGTTGTAACAATGACACTTTGTAACATATCTACAGGGTGTTGTAACAATGACACTTTGTAAAATATCTACAGGTTGTTGTAACACTGACACTTTTTATAATATCTTCAGGGTGCTGTAACAATGAAATTTTGAACATATCTAAAGGATGTTGTAACAATGACACTTTTTATAATATCTTCAGGGTGCTGTAACAATGACACTTTTTATAATATCTTCAGGGTGTTGTAACAATGACATTTTGAACATATCTAAAGGGTGTTGTAACAATGACACTTTTTATAATATCTTCAGGGTGCTGTAACAATGACATTTTGAACATATCTAAAGGATGTTGTAACAATGACTCTTTCTAACTTATCTACTGTGTACTGTATCAATAGCACTTAACATATCTACAGGGTGTTGTAACAATGACACTTTATAACATATCTAAAGGATGTTGTAACAATGACACTTTTTATAATATCTTCAGGGTGCTGTAACAATGACATTTTGAACATATCTAAAGGGTGTTGTAACAATGACACTTTTTATAATATCTTCAGGGTGCTGTAACAATGACATTTTGAACATATCTAAAGGATGTTGTAACAATGACACTTTTTATAATATCTTCAGGGTGCTGTAACAATGACATTTTGAACATATCTAAAGGGTGTTGTAACAATGACACTTTTTATAATATCTTCAGGGTGCTGTAACAATGACACTTTCTAACATATCTAAAGGATGTTGTAACAATGACTCTTTTTATAATATCTTCAGGGTGCTGTAACAATGACATTTTGAACATATCTAAAGGGTGTTGTAACAATGACACTTTTTATAATATCTTCAGGGTGCTGTAACAATGACATTTTGAACATATCTAAAGGGTGTTGTAACAATGACACTTTTTATAATATCTTCAGGGTGCTGTAACAATGACATTTTGAACATATCTAAAGGGTGTTGTAACAATGACACTTTTTATAATATCTTCAGGGTGCTGTAACAATGACACTTTTTATAATATCTTCAGGGTGCTGTAACAATGACATTTTGAACATATCTAAAGGGTGTTGTAACAATGACACTTTTTATAATATCTTCAGGGTGCTGTAACAATGACATTTTGAACATATCTAAAGGGTGTTGTAACAATGACTCTTTCTAACTTATCTACTGTGTACTGTATCAATAACACTTAACATATCTACAGGGTGTTGTAACAATGACACTTTATAACATATCTAAAGGATGTTGTAACAATGACACTTTTTATAATATCTTCAGGGTGCTGTAACAATGACATTTTGAACATATCTAAAGGGTGTTGTAACAATGACACTTATTATAATATCTTCAGGGTGCTGTAACAATGACATTTTGAACATATCTAAAGGGTGTTGTAACAATGACACTTTTTATAATATCTTCAGGGTGCTGTAACAATGACATTTTGAACATATCTAAAGGGTGTTGTAACAATGACACTTTTTATAATATCTTCAGGGTGCTGTAACAATGACACTTTCTAACATATCTAAAGGATGTTGTAACAATGACACTTTTTATAATATCTTCAGGGTGCTGTAACAATGACATTTTGAACATATCTAAAGGGTGTTGTAACAATGACACTTTTTATAATATCTTCAGGGTGCTGTAACAATGACATTTTGAACATATCTAAAGGGTGTTGTAACAATGACACTTTTTATAATATCTTCAGGGTGCTGTAACAATGACATTTTGAACATATCTAAAGGGTGTTGTAACAATGACTCTTTCTAACTTATCTACTGTGTACTGTATCAATAACACTTAACATATCTACAGGGTGTTGTAACAATGACACTTAGAAACATATCTTCTAGTTGTAACAATGACACTTTGTAACATATCTAAAACGTGTTGTAAAAGTCACACTTTGTAACATATCTGCAGGGTGCTGTAACAATGACACTTTGTAACATATCGAAAGGGTGTTGTAACAATGACTCTTTTTATAATATCTTCAGGGTGCTGTAACAATGACATTTTGAACATATCTAAAGGGTGTTGTAACAATGACACTTTTTATAATATCTTCAGGGTGCTGTAACAATGACACTTTCTAACATATCTAAAGGGTGTTGTAACAATGACACTTTTTATAATATCTTCAGGGTGCTGTAACAATGACATTTTGAACATATCTAAAGGGTGTTGTAACAATGACACTTTTTATAATATCTTCAGGGTGCTGTAACAATGACATTTTGAACATATCTAAAGGGTGTTGTAACAATGACTCTTTTTATAATATCGTCAGGGTGCTGTAACAATGACACTTTCTAACATATCTAAAGGGTGTTGTAACAATGACACTTTTTATAATATCTTCAGGGTGCTGTAACAATGACATTTTGAACATATCTAAAGGGTGTTGTAACAATGACTCTTTCTAACTTATCTACTGTGTACTGTATCAATAACACTTAACATATCTACAGGGTGTTGTAACAATGACACTTAGAAACATATCTTCTAGTTGTAACAATGACACTTACATATCTACAGGGTGTTGTAACAATGACAATTTGTAACATATCAGCAGGGTGCTGTAGCAATGACACTTTGTAACATGTCTACAGGGTGTTGTAACAAAGACACTTTGTGACATATCGAAAGGGTGTTGTAACAATGACACTTTTTATAATATCTTCAGGGTGCTGTAACAATGACATTTTGAACATATCTAAAGGGTGTTGTAACAATGACACTTTTTATAATATCTTCAGGGTGCTGTAACAATGACATTTTGAACATATCTAAAGGGTGTTGTAACAATGACACTTTTTATAATATCTTCAGGGTGCTGTAACAATGACATTTTGAACATATCTAAAGGGTGTTGTAACAATGACACTTTTTATAATATCTTCAGGGTGCTGTAACAATGACATTTTGAACATATCTAAAGGGTGTTGTAACAATGACACTTTTTATAATATCTTCAGGGTGCTGTAACAATGACATTTTGAACATATCTAAAGGGTGTTGTAACAATGACTCTTTCTAACTTATCTACTGTGTGCTGTATCAATAACACTTAACTTATCTAAAGGGTGTTATAACAATGACACTTTTTATAATATATTCAGGGTGTTGTAACAATGACATTTTGAGCATATCTAATGGGTGTTGTAACAATGACACTTTGTAACATATCTACAGGGTGCTGTAACACTGACACTTTGTAACTTATCTAAAGGGTGTTGTAACAATGGCAATTTGTAAGGTATCTACAGGGTGCTGTAACAATGACACTTTGTAATATATCTATAAGGTTGCTGTAACAATGACACTTTGTAACATATCTTCAGGGTGCTGTAACAATGACACTTTGTAACATATCTAAAGGGTGTTGTAACAATGACACTTTTTATAATATCTTCAGGGTGCTGTAACAATGACATTTTGAACATATCTAAAGGGTGTTGTAACAATGACACTTTTTATAATATCTTCAGGGTGCTGTAACAATGACATTTTGAACATATCTAAAGGGTGTTGTAACAATGACACTTTTTATAATATCTTCAGGGTGCTGTAACAATGACATTTTGAACATATCTAAAGGGTGTTGTAACAATGACACTTTTCATAATATCTTCAGGGTGCTGTAACAATGACACTTTCTAACATATCTAAAGGCTGATGTAACAAAGACACTTTGTAACTTATTACAGGGTGCTTTAATAATGAAACTTTGTAACATATCTAAAAGGTGCTGCAGCAATGAAGCTTTGCAACATATCTACAGGTTGCTGTAACAATGCCACTTATTAACTTATCTACAGGGTGTTGTAACAATGACACTTTTTATAATATCTTCAGGGTGCTGTAACAATGACATTTTGAACATATCTAAAGGGTGTTGTAACAATGACACTTTTTATAATATCTTCAGGGTGCTGTAACAATGACATTTTGAACATATCTAAAGGGTGTTGTAACAATGACACTTTTTATAATATCTTCAGGGTGCTGTAACAATGACATTTTGAACATATCTAAAGGGTGTTGTAACAATGACACTTTTTATAATATCTTCAGGGTGCTGTAACAATGACATTTTGAACATATCTAAAGGGTGTTGTAACAATGACACTTTATAATATCTTCAGGGTGCTGTATCAATAACACTTAACATATCTACAGGGTGTTGTAACAATGACACTTTTTATAATATCTTCAGGGTGCTGTAACAATGACATTTTGAACATATCTAAAGGATGTTGCAACAATGACTCTTTCTAACTTATCTACTGTGTACTGTATCAATAACACTTAACATATCTACAGGGTGCTGTAACAATGACACTTAGAAACATATCTTCTAGTTGTAACAATGACACTTTGTAACATATCTAAAACGTGTTTTAAAAGTCACACTTTGTAACATATCTGCAGGGTGCTGTAACAATGACACTTTGTAACTTATCTACAGGGTGTGGCAACAATGACACTTTGTAACATATCTAAAGGGTGTTATAACCATGACACTTCATTTATATCTACAGAGTGCTCTAACAATGACACTTTGTAACATATCTAAAGGATGTTGTAACAATGACACTTTTTATAATATCTTCAGGATGCTGTAACAATGACATTTTGAACATATCTAAAGGGTGTTGTAACAATGACACTTTTTATAATATCTTCAGGGTGCTGTAACAATGACATTTTGAACATATCTAAAGGGTGTTGTAACAATGACACTTTTTATAATATCTTCAGGGTGCTGTAACAATGACATTTTGAACATATCTAAAGGGTGTTGTAACAATGACACTTTTTATAATATCTTCAGGGTGCTGTAACAATGACATTTTGAACATATCTAAAGGGTGTTGTAACAATGACTCTTTCTAACTTATCTACTGTGTACTGTATCAATAACACTTAACATATCTACAGGGTGTTGTAACAATGACACTTTTTATAATATCTTCAGGGTGCTGTAACAATGACATTTTGAACATATCTAAAGGATGTTGCAACAATGACTCTTTCTAACTTATCTACTGTGTGCTGTATCAATAACACTTAACATATCTACAGGGTGCTGTAACAATGACACTTAGAAACATATCTTCTAGTTGTAACAATGACACTTTGTAACATATCTAAAACGTGTTGTAAAAGTCACACTTTGTAACATATCTGCAGGGTGCTGTAACAATGACACTTTCTAACATATCTAAAGGGTGTGGTAACAATGACACTTTTTATAATATCTTCAGGGTGCTGTAACAATGACATTTTGAACATATCTAAAGGGTGTTGTAACAATGACACTTTTTATAATATCTTCAGGGTGCTGTAACAATGACATTTTGAACATATCTAAAGGGTGTTGTAACAATGACACTTTTTATAATATCTTCAGGGTGCTGTAACAATGACACTTTCTAACATATCTAAAGGATGTTGTAACAATGACACTTTTATAATATCTTCAGGGTGCTGTAACAATGACATTTTGAACATATCTAAAGGGTGTTGTAACAATGACTCTTTCTAACTTATCTACTGTGTACTGTATCAATAACACTTAACATATCTACAGGGTGTTGTAACAATGACACTTTGTAACATATCTAAAAGGTGCTGTAACAATGACACTTTCTAACATATCTACAGGGTGCTGTAACAATGACACTTTCTAACATATCTAAAGGGTGTTGTAACAATGACACTTTTTATAATATCTTCAGGGTGCTGTAACAATGACATTTTGAACATATCTAAAGGGTGTTGTAACAATGACACTTTTTATAATATCTTCAGGGTGCTGTAACAATGACATTTTGAACATATCTAAAGGGTGTTGTAACAATGACACTTTTTATAATATCTTCAGGGTGCTGTAACAATGACATTTTGAACATATCTAAAGGGTGTTGTAACAATGACACTTTTTATAATATCTTCAGGGTGCTGTAACAATGACACTTTCTAACATATCTAAAGGATGTTGTAACAATGACTCTTTTTATAATATCTTCAGGGTGCTGTAACAATGACATTTTGAACATATCTAAAGGGTGTTGTAACAATGACACTTTTTATAATATCTTCAGGGTGCTGTAACAATGACATTTTGAACATATCTAAAGGGTGTTGTAACAATGACACTTTTTATAATATCTTCAGGGTGCTGTAACAATGACATTTTGAACATATCTAAAGGGTGTTGTAACAATGACACTTTTTATAACATCTTCAGGGTGCTGTAACAATGACATTTTGAACATATCTAAAGGGTGTTGTAACAATGACGCTTTTTATAATATCTTCAGGGTGCTGTAACAATGACATTTTGAACATATCTAAAGGGTGTTGTAACAATGACTATTTTTATAATATCTTCAGGGTGCTGTAACAATGACATTTTGAACATATCTAAAGGGTGTTGTAACAATGACACTTTATAACATATCTAAAGGATGTTGTAACAATGACACTTTTTATAATATCTTCAGGGTGCTGTAACAATGACATTTTGAACATATCTAAAGGGTATTGTAACAATGACTCTTTCAAACTTATCTACTTTGTACTGTATCAATAACACTTAACATATCTACAGGGTGTTGTAACAATGACACTTAGAAACATATCTTCTAGTTGTAACAATGACACTTTGTAACATATCTAAAACGTGTTGTAAAAGTCACACTTTGTAACATATCTGCAGGGTGCTGTAACAACGACACTTTGTAACATATCTACAGGGTGTGGCAACAATGACAGTTTGTAACTTATCTACAGGGTGTTGTAACACTGACACTTTGTAACATATCTACAGGGTGTTGTAACAATGACACTTTGTAACTTATCTACAGGGTGTTGTAACACTGACACTTTTTATAATATATTCAGGGTGCTGTAACAATGACACTTTTTATAATATCTTCAGGGTGTTGTAACAATGACATTTTGAACATATCTAAAGGATGTTGCAACAATGACTCTTTCTAACTTATCTATTGTGTACTGTATCAATAACACTTAACATATCTACAGGGTGTTGTAACAATGACACTTAGAAACATATCTTCTAGTTGTAACAATGACACTTTGTAACATATCTAAAACGTGTTGTAAAAGTCACACTTTGTAACATATCTGCATGGTGCTGTAACAATGACACTTTGTAACATATCTAAAGGGTGTTGTAACAATGACACTTTTTATAATATCTTCAGGGTGCTGTAACAATGACATTTTGAACATATCTAAAGGGTGTTGTAACAATGACACTTTTTATAATATCTTCAGGGTGCTGTAACAATGACACTTTGTAACATATCTAAAACGTGTTGTAAAAGTCACACTTTGTAACATATCTGCAGGGTGCTGTAACAATGACACTTTTTATAATATCTTCAGGGTGCTGTGACAATGACATTTTGAACATATCTAAAGGGTGTTGTAACAATGACACTTTTTATAATATCTTCAGGGTGCTGTAACAATGACACTTTCTAACATATCTAAAGGATGTTGTAACAATGACACTTTTTATAATATCTTCAGGGTGCTGTAACAATGACATTTTGAACATATCTAAAGGGTGTTGTAACAATGACACTTTTTATAATATCTTCAGGGTGCTGTAACAATGACACTTTGTAACATATCTACAGGGTGCTGTAACACTGACACTTTGTAACATATCTAAAGGGTGTTGTAACAATGACACTTTGTAACATATCTACAGGGTGCTGTAACAATGACACTTTGTAACATATCTACAGGGTGCTGTAACACTGACACTTTGTAACATATCTAAAGGGTGTTGTAACAATGACACTTTGTAACATATCTACAGGGTGTTGTAACAATGACACTTTGTAACATATCTACAGGGTGTTGTAACACTGACACTTTTTATAATATCTTCAGGGTGCTGTAACAATGACATTTTGAACATATCTAAAGGATGTTGTAACAATGACACTTTTTATAATATCTTCAGGGTGCTGTAACAATGACACTTTTTATAATATCTTCAGGGTGTTGTAACAATGACATTTTGAACATATCTAAAGGGTGTTGTAACAATGACACTTTTTATAATATCTTCAGGGTGCTGTAACAATGACATTTTGAACATATCTAAAGGATGTTGTAACAATGACTCTTTCTAACTTATCTACTGTGTACTGTATCAATAGCACTTAACATATCTACAGGGTGTTGTAACAATGACACTTTATAACATATCTAAAGGATGTTGAAACAATGACACTTTTTATAATATCTTCAGGGTGCTGTAACAATGACATTTTGAACATATCTAAAGGGTGTTGTAACAATGACACTTTTTATAATATCTTCAGGGTGCTGTAACAATGACATTTTGAACATATCTAAAGGGTGTTGTAACAATGACACTTTCTAACATATCTAAAGGGTGTTGTAACAATGACACTTTTTATAATATCTTCAGGGTGCTGTAACAATGACATTTTGAACATATCTAAAGGGTGTTGTAACAATGACTCTTTCTAACTTATCTACTGTGTACTGTATCAATAACACTTAACATCTCTACAGGGTGTTGTAACAATGACACTTAGAAACATATATTCTAGTTGTAACAATGACACTTTGTAACATATCTAAAACGTGTTGTAAAAGTCACACTTTGTAACATATCTGCAGGGTTCTGTAACAATGACACTTTTTATAATATCTTCAGGGTGCTGTAACAATGACATTTTGAACATATCTAAAGGATGTTTTAACAATGACACTTTTTATAATATCTTCAGGGTGCTGTAACAATGACATTTTGAACATATCTAAAGGATGTTTTAACAATGACACTTTTTATAATATCTTCAGGGTGCTGTAACAATGACACTTTCTAACATATCTAAAGGATGTTGTCACAATGACACTTTTTATAATATCTTCAGGGTGCTGTAACAATGACACTTTCTAACATATCTAAAGGATGTTGTAACAATGACACTTTTTATAATATCTTCAGGGTGCTGTAACAATGACATTTTGAACATATCTAAAGGGTGTTGTAACAATGACTCTTTCTAACTTATCTACTGTGTACTGTATCAATAACACTTAACATATCTACAGGGTGTTGTAACAATGACACTTAGAAACATATCTTCTAGTTGTAACAATGACACTTTGTAACATATCTACAGGGTGCTGTAACAATGACACTTTCTAACATATCTAAAGGATGTTGTAACAATGACACTTTTTATAATATCTTCAGGGTGCTGTAACAATGACATTTTGAACATATCTAAAGGGTGTTGTAACAATGACACTTTTTATAATATCTTCAGGGTGCTGTAACAATGACATTTTGAACATATCTAAAGGGTGTTGTAACAATGACTCTTTCTAACTTATCTACTGTGTGATTTATCAATAACACTTAACATATGTACAGGGTGTTGTAACAATGACACTTTATAACATTTCTAAAGGGTGTTATAACCATGACATTTCATATAAAATCTACAGGGTGCTCTAACAATGACACTTTCTAACATATCTAAAGGGTCTTGTAACAATGACACTTTTTATAATATCTTGAGGGTGCTGTAACAATGACATTTTGAACATATCTAAAGGGTGTTGTAACAATGACACTTTTTATAATATCTTCAGGGTGCTGTAACAATGACATTTTGAACATATCTAAAGGATGTTGTAACAATGACACTTTTTATAATATCTTCAGGGTGCTGTAACAATGACATTTTGAACATATCTAAAGGGTGTTGCAACAATGACACTTTTTATAATATCTTCAGGGTGCTGTAACAATGACACTTTCTAACATATCTAAAGGATGTTGTAACAATGACTCTTTTTATAATATCTTCAGGGTGCTGTAACAATGACATTTTGAACATATCTAAAGGGTGTTGTAACAATGACACTTTTTATAATATCTTCAGGGTGCTGTAACAATGACATTTTGAACATATCTAAAGGGTGTTGTAACAATGACACTTTTTATAATATCTTCAGGGTGCTGTAACAATGACATTTTGAACATATCTAAAGGGTGTTGTAACAATGACACTTTTTATAATATCTTCAGGGTGCTGTAACAATGACATTTTGAACATATCTAAAGGGTGTTGTAACAATGACACTTTCTAACATATCTAAAGGATGTTGTAACAATGACTCTTTTTATAATATCTTCAGGGTGCTGTAACAATGACATTTTGAACATATCTAAAGGGTGTTGTAACAATGACTCTTTCTAACTTATCTACTGTGTACTGTATCAATAACACTTAACATATCTACAGGGTGTTGTAACAATGACACTTAGAAACATATCTTCTAGTTGTAACAATGACACTTTGTAACATATCTAAAATGTGTTGTAAAAGTGACACTTTGTAACATATCTGCAGGGTGCTGTAACAATGACACTTTGTAACATATCTACAGGGTGCTGTAACAATGACACTTTGTAACATATCTAAAGGGTGTTGTAACAATGACACTTTTTATAATATCTTCAGGGTGCTGTAACAATGACATTTTGAACATATCTAAAGGATGTTGTAACAATGACACTTTTTATAATATCTTCAGGGTGCTGTAACAATGACATTTTGAACATATCTAAAGGGTGTTGTAACAATGACACTTTTTATAATATCTTCAGGGTGCTGTAACAATGACATTTTGAACATATCTAAAGGGTGTTGTAACAATGACACTTTCTAACATATCTAAAGGGTGTTGTAACAATGACACTTTTTATAATATCTTCAGGGTGCTGTAACAATGACATTTTGAACATATCTAAAGGGTGTTGTAACAATGACACTTTTTATAATATCTACAGTGTGCTGTAACAATGACATTTTGAACATATCTACAGGGTGTTGTAACAATGACACTTAGAAACATATCTTCTAGTTGTAACAATGACACTTTGTAACATATCTAAAACGTGTTGTAAAAGTCACACCCCAGGATTCATGAAGCTTGCGCCAGGCGCCAGCATAGCGTCGGCGTTATAACGCCAAATATGGCTGCTGAGCGATTCAGGTATGAATCAGTTCCACGTGCACTACCGGCGTCGCCGGACCTGCTCTACCCGGCGTAGGTATGCAAAACACACTGTGTGCGGTATTGCACCATGCAAATGAAGGGAAATAGCGATCCACGAAATTGGCGCAGGCGTAAGCGTGAAGACGCGGCAATGTAAACCAAAAAAAAATGGTTTACATTTACCCAAACATGGCTGAGGAGTAACGGAAGGCTGTCAAAGTCAGGTATCATACAGGTGCAATATGCCAATGGGGAAAGGCACCGAGAATGTCCAAAGAAAATATGCACAAAATGTAAAAATGACATAAATGGCATGTGCGTAGAAAGCACAGCAGAACCCCGGATATGTGCACAGAAGTTGCAAAGCAATGAAATAATATGACAATGTCCTAAAAGAGCAGTATAACACACATCAGCTGCACAGCCACCACACACCATAGTATGTATGTAAAGCTTCAACCCCAGCGCAATGGTTGTCATGGAGTGGCGGCAGTGTTCGGCGCCGTAACCATTTATTAACAGTCAATGCCATGCAAATGAGGCAGATAATAGTGAATCGCAAAAGCGTCGCCGGTGTAAGGATGGAGCAAGCAGCGTGGCGGTAGTACACCGGTGGCCACGGGATACATGTCAATCTCAGAGGGTGTGCCACTGTAGGAGGAAGCACATTGGAGGCCAGCAAACATGGGCTGTACAATGCACATCACAGCAGTAGGACGGCGTGTGAGGAAATAGATCGCTGAGAGTACATAATGCATGCACAGATGCATGTGCACGAGGATGACTACGAACCCCAAACCAGTCATGGACGGCCTCCCGTCAACAAACACGGATATAGGAAGGTAATCGGAGAATATGAGGAAATGCGGAAGCAGTGTAATTGGAGCCGCAATGAGCAATCAAGACCAGTGAATGCAGGAAGGGCAAAGCGGCAGCTGATAACTCTGCAAACAGACCCCTGCAAAGCGGGAAAGGGGAGTATAGGAATGTAAAGATAGTGGGGATGTAGTTGAAATGCAAAGAGCAAAGAACCGAAATAGCACAGGCAAGTACAGAGGTAGGATAACGGCGGCAGACAAAGTGCAACAGATGCCATGTGCCTGCAGGATGCACTGCAGGCAATAGTAGGTGCGATGCAGAAACAGTAAGGTAAGATGCAAGCCAAGCCAATGCAGGCAAAGGGCAATGTAACAGCAAAGGCAACAGCATTGCAGTTACAACGGTAAACCACGGAAGATAATCCACAAATCGTTCGCACAGACACACCCAATGACATCACCGGGTGTACAGCACAACAGTATAAAGTGTGAATGCACATAACACACAGCGATTTCCCAAATGCCGCACCGTAGGGTGTAAACAGACGGGAACTTTTAATATGTATATGTTGGGTGCCGCCGTGGCGTGATGCATCGGTATGTGTGTCAGAGACAGGCGGAGTTGTGGAGGATGGTGCCGACAACTACCGTGGGCCTCACAGGAGAAGGAGAGTGTTCAGACCAAGGGTGACCTACCAGGGCTGCAAGACCTGGAGATAGTAGAGCGCTACAGGGTGGACAGGGACACGTTACAGCAAATAGTGGAGCTGTGCCGGCCGCCTGAGAACAAGAGACAACAGAGGGAGCCCATCCCAGTGGACACAAAGGTATGTGTGAGCTTGCGAATACTGGCTACAGGTACCTTTCAAAGGCCAACCGGGGATATAATGGGCATCTCACAGGCATCAGCATCAGGGTACTACACCAGTTCCTGGATGCCATGTTCTGACATGCCCATGAGTACATAAACTTCCCAGATCTCAGGAGGAGTTGGCTAGCAATATCGCCCGCTTCCACCGTGTGGCACAACACCGGAGGTACTGGGTCGCGATAGACTACGCACATAGAAATCAAGTCACCACCGGGGAGCAGGGTAGGCAGCTACATAAACTGCAAGGGATACCCTCCATCAATTTCCAGGTCGTGTGCAATGCACAGGGCATTATCATGGATGTGTGAGCTGGCAGCCCTGGAAGCCACCACGACTCCCATATCTGGCATGCCCCACAGCTGTATCAGGTATTAGCCAGAGGGACATCACACAAGGTCACCTTGTGGGTGATGCTAATACGCACTGGAGCTGTGGTTGATGACACCCATCAGAAATGCACACACACACATGCAAGAACGCCATAATGAGGCACACACACAAACTAGAATAATCATAGAGCGTGTGTTTGGGATGTTGAAATCACGGTTCTGGTGCTTGGATACATCCGGTGGAGCCTTGCAGTACTCTCCAGGCACATGTGCCCACATATTCATAGTATGTTGTATGCTACACAATATGATTCTGCGGAAACAGCTGCTGCAGGGACATAATGCTGGAGGGCCACCAAGCCCGCCACAACTGCCAAAACAAGCACAGGCACAGGGCGTTCAGCGCCATGAACACACTGTGCCAGCCCCAGTAGGTAGACGGAGGCATACCCAATATGCCTACGCCCTGGCAAAGGAACGCATAGCACATACTTTGACAGTGTAGGCCCCATGGACTGACACCTCCTTACCTGCACACACAGTAAAATGGACGCCACACAACATGTCCACCCGTAATGTGTACCGGTATGCGGACCTATGTGTGAGTCCAACAAAGGCACCACCCAAACACTGCACCCAATAGCCAGCAGAGCATGGAACGCCAACACCTCGACCGCCGCCCGGCTCCACAGCAGGCGGCGTGGCGGGATGCTGCCACTTTCGCCCGCAAATCGACCACATATGTACTTATGTGCATACACAGATATGGAAATAGATATCAGTACCTGCGTAGAAATATATGTACACATACACAGATATAAAGTACAACAGGTTAATATGGAACCCAGGGATGCAAGTCGACAGATAAGTAAGGCGTGATATCTCCACATAGTAAACAGAGTGAACGACAACCCGATCATCCGGAGGGTGGCCAGAGCAGGAACGCCAGCCATGGAAATGTCAACCATCATACGTATATCCGCGGCGGTCGGGATGGGC
>NC_056744.1:1841770901-1841788837 GCF_019279795.1 Protopterus annectens | reverse complement strand
AAAATTGGAAAAAGGTTTTTTGCCAACTCCACTTACTGTGGGTATGTGTTGTTCTGCAAAATCCGATGTTCCCACAAAACATGTCCCACTATGGTCATTGGAAAAGTTGCCAACCATAACGGTCACAAGCAGTAGTGACAGTACATAGCCGGGTAGCTGTGTTGACATAACAACAGGAAGGAAACCAAGATACCTTTAAACACAGGCAAAACATGTGCATAGCAGCATATCCCACACCCAGAGCAACACTTCGTCAGATAAGCACTGGATGGCGGAGTGTTGAAGTGTGTAATATCCAGGAAGCGTGAACCCATGCATTCCAGATGTAATAGCCACAATGAAGCCTCATTGTAGCATGTAAGTCCAAATTTGCTGTACACCTGTGCACCCAAACCCAGCATAGCATCCTGCGGTGCAGCCGATATACACCTACACACAATGTGCATACCTTGAAATGTGGTAAGATGTTTTGTGTTAGGCAGTGCCACGCCGGCAATACGCACTCCCCACATGTCACCAACCCAATTCCTCAGGTACAGATATGGAAATGGCTGCATGTGAATGTGTCTGCAGAATGAATGAACATCCCGCATGGTGGTATAACGTTATTCGCCCACACCATATAGGGTTTGCATACCTACACGGTGCACATAACTGTACACATGTGGGACAAGTCGGGTTGTTGAACCACATTGAGATCGATGAATAGCTGAGTGCAGAGAAGTCGAATTCACATATAGTGGAACATCGTGGCCTACCAAACAGGACGCCCTAACAGGGTGCTAAAGGCAAAGAAGCGGGAAGGTGGGACATCACATGTGGAGAGTAGTGCTACCGGACTGCCAAATACACACCACGGGTCAAGTTAGTAAAGGACGGAACAACATGCATATATGGTCGGATGGATGTTGGTCCGAAAATATATATAGAAACACATATGAAGTGCAAGTTTAGACTCAACATACTATATAATGCATTGAATTGTACCGCACAATATGTGCAGTAGAAGTGATCATGCATGTAATTGGTGAAGCTAAGCTATAGTGTGATGGAATTCTGACCTCGGCAGTAACCAGTACAGCAGGCTTATGTCTCAGCATTAATTATCTAAGGTGACAGAAAAACAAATGTATGTACATGCATAACATCACCCTTCCTGAGGAGGATGGCCTTTGTGAGTCGAATGAAGATAAGAGTAACCTCACCAGAGAGACAAAGCAACGATTAAGAAATGAACTGACTACTGTATCGAACAGTCCAGGGTCCTTGAAACAGCCACAGAAGGACACTGTAATTGACCAGGTGCTCAGGCTGCGTTATTCTCATGGGAAAACATTTTAAAAGCACGACCAGCACCCACGTATGTATAAACTATTGCGGACCATATGATGGAAAATGCCCTGTGACTGGACCACATCATTAATGTGTGCAAGATGATAGTACACAATGCTCATACAGCTGTAATGCAGAGTAAACAAAAAGTCTAAACTTGTACTGTATAGTTCTTGCCTCCTGCTGCACAGTAGTAAAACATTATTATTCTCAGCTCTGTGTTATTGACTGTCAGTTTGAAAAGACGAACGAGTGTTACAGTTTGATTTAACAACGACTGACAGATGTGTATGTTCTAGCATGAACAGGTCAAGCCAACCATCATACAATGTCCATGTGTACCACATACAAACAGCCAGTAACACGCAGTAGTAGTGCAGCGAAGGCATACACGACTGTGGGAATAGTACAGGGACATATGGCACATGCTGCAGATGCATGACACAAACCCCAGGATGGTGTCCCTGCAAGAGGAAATATGTGCCAACCAATAAATCTCCCACAGATGTACCGCAATAAAAAAACACATGGCAAACACACAGAAACACTCACCGTCCAACACATCGCACTGCAATGGAGCCTGGCTGTGACACCAACATGAAGCATGCACAAACAGGGACTTGTGTAATGTTTGCCTTAACAATTTCCATAGGCCAAAGAAGAATAGAAAGAACATATGCATGTAATGTTGTGAAGGATGTGTGGTAGTCCTCAGTATCACAGTGTTAGGGACACAGATACACTGTCATCAACTGTAACGTATGTGCACTGTACACAGCATACCTGCATGAAAATACAGAGACAAATCATGTGCCACAGAACATACACTGAGAAAGAGGATAGGGGGATACACAAGTGTAAATGTGACAAAACTATGAATAGGTTCATAGGTCCAGGTACAGGGTAGGCCATCGCCCCAGGTTCAGCCATAACACTACACCATAGTTAGGATGACTTGCCAACCTCTGTGCTCAGATAAAATACTCATGATATTGCTGTACCTCCGCTACAGTGATAATGATGTAATCCCGGCCTATACCCAATTCTCCATCCAATGGACAACATACCCAAGGAACAAGGCTAGAAGGATCTCTGTCTCACATGTACTGTGATGTAGATCCACAGCATTGTGAGGTTCAGTGATATATGTGTCACTCAAACACATCCCATTAATGACCGCGGTGGACAAGGTTCATGTCACCTGCTCTAGTGGTTCTGAGGGATGCAGATGATACAGAGGTGAAGTGCATACACATGACATATGGGTTGACATGGCCTCGTATGTCAGGCACAGGTCAACACCAAACAGCAGGTATGTGACTTAATGGAGCAGGGGTCCTACAAGTGGGGCAGCATTACACAAATGATGTCATCCTGCATCTGTAACTACAATTAACCTGCATGAGGGCTTCCCAGCTGCTGTAGGTGTACATGGTCAGATACAGTCTGAATGGGGCAAATGTAGTAAAATCATAGGTGTAACACGTGAATGGGTACAAGGGAGACAATGACTCAGCCTGATGTAGATGTGAATCCTCGCAACAAACAGGTGGGCAAATGTAGTGAAGTCCCACAGAACCACCTATAGCAACGCGTGTGTAAAGTTGAATGAATGGTGACCCACAAATCCTGTCCCCTGATCCCTGGTAATCACCCCTGTGCTGAGTGGACAGCCACCTATATGCTGGACAGGGGTGACCTAGTACTTCTCGACAGGCGATGTTGCATTACTTAGCATTTAGCTGTGGCTCATGTCCCTGACAGCAGATATGCGTATATCTGTGAGGCCCTTCGAAAGGATATCTGTGTCAGATAAACCGTCCCCACTATGGCACCTGTTTTGCAGTCATCTACAAACAATGCTGCCTATAACACCCTTCTGTGTGTGCCTCAGCTCATGGAAATGTAGATGTATGACAGGAGTGGACCCACGGAAGGGCCCCGGGACACCACTTATGACAGGCAGTAGGTGCCTGACATGCTTGCCAGCAAGTATGACCGCAGTGGGTTGTGTCACATAGACAGTTTACAAACACATTCTTGTGATGTACGTGTTCACATCCCAGCCAATGGGTTTTTATCAACGATACCTTTAGGGGGTACGGCTGAAGTTGCCTTTGCCAGGCTTCGAGGTAGTGGCTTGTATGCGACTGCAACACCCCATCAATGGCCTCGGTGACTGTCCCGAAAATGTCAACCATGCTTTAAAGGCATGGAACCGCCCCTGAACAAGACAAACCGTGTTGATTCAAAGTATGTATGTCCCTATGCATCTGCTATGTACGAAAGCCGCAGTATGATCCCTCCCCATGTCTTTTTGCAGATAGGTCTCCTCATGGTAATGGGACACAACCAGGCTCAGTGGGAGGCATTGGCCTGTGACGCGGGGGGACCACTGCTGCCATGGCGCGACACAACCTGGGTACCTTACCTGAGGTGAGGCTACAAAGAAATAGCTGTCCTAACTGGTGGGTCTAATTCCTCAATGAGATAGTGGAGTACACAGTGGGGGTCAAATAGCTGGTCTCATGGATGCTATGTCCACTACCCTTGGGAGAGTATGTCCCACCTGTGTGTGTCACAGAACATTTGGTGACCACAAACTGGTACAGAGATTCCTCATGTGTGGGGAGGTGTGGAGATGTCCTCACTGGACTTAAGTCAGCCTGTATGTTGGCAATGTGTATGTTGAGTAAACCCCACCTCTTGTGAACCCAGTCAGCCAGCATATGTGTGGAGGACCTCCCAGGTGTTGGAGCATAGCAAAACTGAAGGTGGTATGCATTTCCGTCACCAGGTCCATGGTAGGTATATCTGTGGAATGTGCCCCTGGACCATGGGCATGACATGGTGTGTAACTCTCACAACATATGATGACCAAGGAAAGCCTGTCACACCTACACAAGGTGTCTGCTCCACCTTTGTAGTAGCTAACGCCTCCTCGTAAGGTTGCAATACATCCTGTGTATGGCTGGGGTACACCACACACTGATGCTTGGCATTGGTACACGAACCACAGTTGGGTAAGTGAATGCCTGGTTCATGTGCAGCTCCTGTAGGTACTGGTAGATGGCAATGTGATTGATGCAGTGGCTGCAGTACTGTCGCACATCACTGGCTCAGGGTCCTTAAAGGAGCACCACAGTAGTGGCAGGAATCAGTGTAGTCTGCCTGAGCAAGCAATGTATGGTAACTGGCAACACTTCACAGCAACGGGATGCCAATAGCAGAAGCCAATGTCCAAATAACATAGATTAACTTCTCTGCATGACAATATGTCTTATCATACATGTATTGACACGTGTCTGCTAATTATGTACTGCAAATGGCCGGGTAAGACTGGCCTCAAAAGTTCCCGTGTGGATTTACACAGTTCCCTGGAGGTGTTGTCTGGAAGGAATAAAAGTGGCAATACGCCTCCCAATCGTGACCTCTGGGTATTAAAGTGGTTGTTAACCTGCAAATATTGGATGCGGCTACCATTGGGTTCTTGGTGTCGGAAAACATGGTTCCTGTACCACTACACAGTATGGGTAGTCAAGCAGACATCCGTATTGTTGAACACAGCATCAGTGAAACTCCACTGCCTCACAAAGGGACACAGAACCGACAAGCTCTCACACTTTACATATATGCACAGCGGTGTCCATTGTAGGACCCAAAATTGTCTAAAGACCAAGAATGCCTGCCTTATTTCATCACCTTCCACGTGAACTCATTGAACCTATCGCTCACAGGTACACATATGCACCGCAAGCGCGTGTTTAATGTTGATGATAGCTGTCCATGAAATGCAGCACATATGCACAGAAATACCCAGGGTACTGGTCCATAGAATCAAGGCCCACATCACAGTCCCGCACACATGAAGGATGTAATGGGTACTGGGTCGATTGCTGCAGCTCAAGGGATTCTGGGTCAAATGTAGACTCTGGGCCCCGGTGTTGTTTGCACAGGCAATCCTTTGTCCCGCCTGTGGAGGGATGTGAAGGAAGCACCTGCCTTTTACCTTCCGCTAATAATGCAAAACCATCCACCGGAGAATGCTAAATGGTGTGAAATGTGTACAGCCCTATACTAGCCTCCAGTAGGCACTTGTCATGGATGGACAAAACCGAGTGGCCAAAGATGGCACCCACAACTGCAAACCCGGGAAATTACACAGCCGCTGTAAGGCATAACACAGGAAATACACATAGGGACTCGTTACAGTTCACATTGCACATACTAAGTTGGACCGCCGTACAACACCGGCATACAGCACTCAATCTTGCCAGCAACAGAATGAGGAGCACCCGCTACCATACAGCGGAACAGAAGTGCGACCTGTGGAACACATACTAATGGCACACCCACAACGTCAAGTAGGATATAAACTATGGCATTCCCACCTCTATGAAGACAACATGGTTAAATGAATACATAGGTGATCAACATGTTCGTGTGGTGTTATGTTGAAAATACAGTGACTGGATATGTCCCATTGGGATGTCTGAGGTTTATATGAAGCAGTTGCTAACCAGCATCTTTTGTGGATGTATGACATTTGTTCACAGTACTTAAATCACCTGCTGTTGGCCGTGAAAGCACCATGTAGAATGGGTAGTCAAACAGACATCCGCCGAATAGAAAACATACACCGTTAGTGAAACACACTGGCCAGGTGGACACAGTCCAGCAACATCTAACCTGGACATATGCACATTGGTGTCCATTAGGACCCAAAATTCCATTCATTGAATGCCTGCATAGCTTAGCTTCACGCATTACCCACGTGAACTCATTGTCGCCACCATCGCCACAGGTATAGTACACACACATGCACCGCAAGTGTTTAATGTTGATGATAGCTGTCCGCTGAAAAATGCAGCACATGATGCACAGAAATACCCAGGGTACTGGTCCATAGAACTGCGTCCACATCACAGTCCCGCACACATGAAGGATGTGTAATGGGTACTGGTCGCATTGTTGCAGTAGCCAAGGGATTCTGGGGTATGTAGACTCTGGGCGTGTTGTTTCGCAGGCAATCCTTTGTCCCGCCCGTCGGGAGGGATGTGTGCGTAGCACCTGCCTTATTCGCTAATAATGCAAAACCATCCACTGGAGAAATGCTAAATGATGTGAAATGTGTACAGCCCCATACTAGTGTCCGTAGTAGGCAATTGTCATGGATGGACAAATCAGATGAAGCCAAGTGATGGCACCCACAACTGCAAACCCGGGAAATTACACAGCCGCTGTAAGGCATAACACAGGAAATACACATAGGGGACTACAGTTGACATTCCACATGTTAAAGTCGGACCGCTGTACAACACCACACAGCACTCAATCTGCCAGCGCAACAGAATGAGGAGCACCCGCTACCATATGGTAGCGGAACAGACAAAGTACCTGTGGAACACAGCACTAATGGCACACCCAACAACGCCAAGTAGGATATGTAAACTATGGCATTCCCGCAATTTGCGAAGACAACATGGTTAAATGAATACATAGGTGATCAACATGTTCCGTGGTGTTAGCGTTGAATCACAGTGACGGATATGTCCCATTGGGATGTCTGAGGTTTATATTGAAGCAGTTGCTAACCAGCATCTTTGGATGTATGGACATTTGTTCACAGTACTAAATCACCTGGTTACGTTAGCACCGCTGTAGTGATGGGTAGTCAAACAGACATCCGCGATTGGGGAACATGACACCAGCAGTGAAAAGAATGGGCCAGGTGGACACAGTCCAGCAACAATCTAACCTCAAGACATATGCACATTGGTGTCCATTGTAGACCCAAAAGTTTGTATTCATTGAATGCCTGCTAGCTTCCTGCATTACCCACGTGAACTCATTGTCGCCACCACCAACACAGGTACACATATGCACCGTAAGCGTGTTCAATGTTGATGATAGCTGGTCCATGAAATGCAGCACATATGCACAGAAATACCCAGGGTAATGGTTCCATAGAACTGCGTCCACATCACAGTCCCAAAGACAGCATGAAGGATGTGTACGGGTACTGTCGACTGTTGCAGTCAAGGGAGTTCCTGGGTATGTAGAATCTGGCCTTGGTGTTGTTCTCAAGAGGCAATCCTTTTGTCCCGCCTCCCTGTGGGAGGGATGTATGAAGTAGCATCCTGCCTTACTCTCCGCTAATAATGCAAACCATCTACCGGAGAACAAGCTAAATGCAGGTGTGAAAATGTGTACAGGCCATACTAGTGTCCAGTAGGCAATTTCATGGATGGACAAGCCGCATGACCAAGATGGCACCCACAACTGTAAATCCGGTGGAACTACACAGCCACGGTAAGGCACATACAACACAGCAAAATACATAGACCGCGTGTTGACATTCCCGATAGTAAAGTTGGACCGCCATGCAAACACCGGGCATACACAGCACTCAATCTGCCAGCAACACAATGGGGGAGCACTCGCTACCATACTGTGGAACAGATGGCCTACCTGTGGAACACACAAAGTAATCGGCACACCAACAAGCCAACTGGGATATGTAAATCTATGGCAAGCTCCCACCTATGAAGAAAACATGCTTCAATGAAGACATAGGGATCTACATGTTCCGGGTGTTATGTTGAAATTACATAGTGACGGATATGTCCTATTGGGACGCTCTGAGTTTTTATTTGAAGCAGGTTAACCTGCATCTTTTTGGATGTACACCATCTGTTCACAGGCTGTAAATCACCTGGGTCACGAAGCACCACCTAAGAATGGCAGTCAAAACAGACATCCGCGACAGAACATACAGCAGCAGTCAAAAGCACTGGCCAGTTGGACACAGTCCAGCAACATCTAACTTTACATATGCACATTGGTGTCCATTGAAGGACCCTAAAATACCTTTTCACATAACCTCAACTGCCAGACGCTTCCGAACAACAGATTTATGCTATAGCCATGGCTACGTGCATACAGTTATTACATATGCACCCATAGAAGCGTGTTTAATGTTGATGACAAGTGTTCATGAAACGCAGGACATAGCGAACAGAAATACCCAGATCGACGTGTCCATACATGTAAGGCCCACATCCCAGTCCCACATCGCACATGAAGGAATGTGTAATGGGTACTGTCGAGGGTTGCAGTTACATGGGATCTTGGGTATGCAGAAATGGGGCTTTGTGTTGGTTCTGGCAGATACAATCCATTGTCCTGCCCTGTGGGAGGGATGTGTGCATAGTACCTGCCTTTTACCACCACTACTAATGCAAAGCATCCACCGAGAATGCTAGCAAATGCTGGTGTGAAATGTGCAGCCCATACCAGTGTCCAGTAGGCACCACATGTGGATGGACAAGCCGCATGACCAAGATGGCACCCATAACTGCAAACCCGTGAATTACACTGCACGCAGTAAGGCATTACACAGGTGGTAATACACATAGGGACTACTAACTTGACATTCCCCATACAAAAAATCACAGACAACCAGCTGAAGAAGTCCAAAGCAAAGACGAGGGTACTTTGTAGACACCGTCAGCACACCACTCAGAGCCCACCCTCCAGGAATTAAATGCAGTCACCATATAGTTTATTGAAGTTCTTTTCGCCTGCTTCATAAGCAGACTTATTCAGAATACATACAATGCAGTCCAACCTACTACATTTAAAAACCCTTAATTGGTCATTAAATTAGATGTGCTAAGTATTAATTAAATGCCTTAAAGGCAAATAAGCAAACAAACTTTACTTAAGTTACAGATTCCACACAGTGAGTACATCGTGACATTGCTTGAAAGGTACATTCTTCATAGAAAAAATAGAAATATAGTGTATATATATGAAAGAAGAACCAACATAATAAGTTTTCCAAATGTCTGACTGTTTAAGCTACATATATATGTTCACCCCACGGATTGTGCCAATATATTAAAAAGAACTAATAGATTACCTAGTAATATAAATGAAACCATAATATATAGAGATAAACCGTGATGTGATTATGACTAATGTAAAGGTAGGACCAACGAAATGTAAAGATTCACAATGTGGTAAAGTAAATATTCATTTAGAAGGTTAGTTAAATAAATCAATTCAGACATCCTTGTCAAAATACTAACACAAGTTGCCAGCGAGGTGCTTGGCCTCACATGTACTGGGATGTTGTTCCACAGCATAGTGAGTGTCTGGGTGATGAATCTGTCCCACCAGCACGCTCTATTAATGACAGTGTGAAGGTGTACGCTACCTGCCCGTTCTTGTGGTTCTGAGGATCTAAATTCTTTTAGGTGAAGCATAGTCATCAGATCTTCGTCTGACATGGCCTTGTATGCCAGGCACAGGTCACCTTCTTGGGCAAGTGGTATGCGCACTGTATACAGCTGAAATTCTTTCAGTCGGGTCAGCATAACACATATTCCTGAGACCCCTGCATCTGTTTGTCGATGAACTGTTGGGGCCTGTCCAGCTGCTGCAGGTGTCGGGTCAGATACATTCTGAACGGGCATTGTACCCAATCATAGGTCTAATGAGTGATGAGTACAAGGGACAATGACCTCCCTGATCTAGATGTGAATCCTTCATGATGATGTGGGCAATGTTGAAGGTCTACCTAACTACGTTAAGTGCAACGTGTGTGTCGAACGAACGGCCAGTCAACAACCCGGGTCCCCAGTGATCCCTGGTAACCCCTCTGTGCTCAGTGTGGATTGCCACCTATATGGTGTGCTAGGGGGTAACCTTGTTCTTCCCAAGGGTATGACTATGCATTTCCTGGACATTTAGCTGTAGGCCATGTCTCTGGCACCACTTATCCACATCTGTGAGGCCCTCCTTGAAGGATATCTGTGTCAGATGTGTCCGACTATGGCACCCAGTTTGGTAGTCATCTGCAAACATTGTCAGCCATAACCCCCCTGTGTTTGCTTGTAGGCTTTGGAAATGTAGATGCTGAAAATAGTGGACCCAGGACTGGAGCCCCATGGGACACCACCTGTGACTGGCTGTGAGTATGACATGGCGCCAGCAACTATGACCGTGGTGGGTTCTGTGACTTAGCCAGTTTGCAACCCATATGGCTATAAGCGTATGGATTTTATACGCTCAAGATGACGGGTTTATCAATGATACCCGAGGGGTATTGTGTTCAAGGCCTCTTGCCAGGTTGAGGTAGGGCTGTATGGACTGCTTTACCCTCATCAATGGCCTTTGGTGACTGATCCTACAAAGTCAAACACGTGTAAAGTTGGGCATGATCTGATCTTTGACCAAGCCAAACTGGGTTGGATCCAAAGTATGCAAAGTCCCCTATGTCTTTATATCTATGAGTTCCATTATGATCCTTCTCCATGGCTTTGCAGATAAGGCTTGTCAAGCTAATGGGATGGTAATAACCAGGGTCAGTGGAGGCACCATCCTTGTGAAGTGTGACTATACTTTGTGCTACTACTTGCATGTATCCTGAGGAGGCTAAGATTAAACAGCTGGTCCTAAGTGTGGGTTTAATTCCCCATAGAGTTCAGCGGAGTACACAGCTGGGACACCATCTGAATCCCATGGATGCTGGAGTTTACTGCCTTGGAGACAGCATTTCCCCACTCAAAGCGTTACAGATGTTCCAGGATCTACAATTCTCTGGGTATAGATATCTCTCCATGTGGGGAGAGGGGGGAATGTTAGCACTGAACCTGTCAGCCAGTATGTTGGCAGAATAATGTGTGTAGGTTCAGTCCATCTTCACATCATTCTGAACCCAGTTCGAGCATATCTGAGTGTCCTCCCCAGGTGTCCAACATAGCTAAAGAAGGCCTTATGATTGTCTGTTGAGTCCTTGTTAATTTCTCTGTTGAATTTCCCCGGATGATTTCAGCATGACAGCTTGTAGTTCTTCACATATAATGAGCAAGGTGTGTGTTACCTTTACAAGTATCTCTGCTTTAACTTCGTAGTAGCTACCCTGTCGTTGTAGAGTTGTTCATGGCTGGGGTCCACCAGACCGGGATGCTTCTGTCTCCAGTACAAAGAGTCACAGTTTTGTAAGGGATTGCCTGATCCATGCAGTCCTGTAGGTGCTGGTGGAAGGCATATGTACGTGATTCAGCGTTTGAGTAATGTTCACCACTGGCTCAGGGGCTCTTAAAAGGAGACTCCACAGTAGTGTTCAGAAGTGTGAAATCGGCTTTGAGAAAGGCATATGTATGGTAAACCGGCACCACTGTACACATGTGGAACATCATAGCACAACCACGGCCAGATGTGGGTAATGCTGACATAACACGGGCAGAGACGTAAGGCTGCTTCCCCAGTCCCGGCGCCTCGAGGGACCACACACAGCCGCCCAGGCCTATGCAGGCCAAGTAGGCAGCCGCTTCAGGGCGTTGCTCACCGGGGCACCTTTATGACCTTTTATTTGGTGTAGGTAGTACCAGGAGGGGGGTAGCGGGTGATGTGGGGTGGCAAGGGCATGGAGTCCTTTCGCCTAGGGCACCACTTAACCTAAGGCCACTCTTTCCGTGGGTAATACAGCAGTACCCACACCCAGACGCGGGTCATTAAGCTAGTATGCCATATCATCTATGGTGAAGAAACCGATATATTCCTCAGACATAATGGCACAGCATAATGCCTGTCCGGCCGCCCTAAACGCAGACACATACGGCACTCACAAGCAAAAGGACGTACTGCGCGAGATGTCCTTGCTACTAATGTCGACACTGTCTCGGGCTTTTGTGAAACAAACTCAACATAGCTTATTCAATACTAAACAGCCGACGGAGAGCCCGATGTCCCCGTGGCTGGAGCTTTTTGTTCAACCTGGTTCCGCCATGTTAAAATGTGTGTAGCAGAGCCGGAACCGGCCCAAACCAAGCTAAACGGACATGTCTGTGGCTTTCAGTGAAAGCCGTCACACAATGGTGTGTAAACCCATGTAATATTATGCACACAGGTCATACATGTACCGAGGGTTAGTATTGGAAATAGGTCCGCTCGACCAGACCGTGGTGCAATTAGGTAATACAACAAGATCTACAATGGGTACACCGCCAACTGACGCATTACCACGGTTATGAATAATTGGGGTGACATGGTATCATAGACACGGACAAACCGTGTACTCATGTGACTCCATCTAACATTCGTTCAGACACGTGTCAGGGCAGTTCCGCACACTGGGCGGACAAGCACCAAACCCAAAGCACCACAGGAACACCCTTGACAACTCGAAGGCCTGTATGCGTAGGGGATATAAAGGCAGCACCTGTGAGTCTTGAACATCCCGGCACACACGACATATGCATCCTGGGCCATGAGCGAGAGGGAATAGGAATGTTTAACATGCAGTACCAGCATCTTTCCCAGCAGGAGAATGGGATGCCTGTGACATGCGTGGAGTGTGGGGGATATGTAAATGGTGCTAAGTACCATGGGTATGCATATTAATGACACCAACAGCCTAACGTGTAGTGGTCACAGTAACCGCAAACGTGAATGCAGTCACGTTTGAATTATTTACTATAGAACATATAGATGTGAACGTACACGTAATGCGCGCCCATGCTGCAAAAGACTCAAGTTACATGTATAAAGTTAGTAAAAAACAAGAAGAATTGGTGTAGGGTCTGCTAGAAGTCGAAAAGTTACTATCCAAGTGAATACCAGTGACCGCTAAAGTTTTATTTCAGCAGCATTTCAAGTTCATCAGAAGAAATAACATTAAAAACATTTAAATACCACATGATTAGGTTTGTTTTGCTACCTCTGCGAGAGTATTTTAAATGTTTTGCTAGCTGTTTCTATTTGCATTTTCTTCTGATGAAGCTTTGCGCAGGAGCTGACGCTAAAACGCCACTTTTAAGAATAAAAACTTTTAAGGTTAAAGAGTTACTTTGAATTTCACCTTTGGTTAGAGTTGGCTCGGCTACAAGGTTGTTGCTTCAGTTTTTTGCACATGTATAAAGTTGTAAGCGCGTTCTGCGCACACGCCCGTCAACCGGATCAGAGATATGTTACCGAATAGTCACAACCAACACACACCACGCAACTACACACAGACCCAGTAAACATATATAAACAGAATACGGATATGCATGTGCGCCATGCCAGAATCCACAATTAGAAATGCGAAAAGTGCAGTGTGTGTGATCCACTCAAGCAAAGGGCTAAGGATGTGTCCTCCACTATTTACATCTCATAATTGTAAAATATATGCTTAATTGTACTTATTGATTCCATGCTTTGGAATCGTAATGCTACAATTATACTACATTGATATAAAATATCCTGATCAACACCAATTGGCTACATTCTAAGGTTTACTTCACAAATAATTATCAACTATGTTTCAATATACTGATTGTATTGACCAATATTGTATTTATATTAACACAATTGTTGTCGTATTATTGTTTCCATTAAGTAATGTATGCAACACTGATTTAGATATGTCACGTTATCATCAAGACTTGGAGCACTGTCCACACTTAACTATGGAGCAGGTTTATTGATTAATTGACCTTTAAACTTGGACTCTGAAGGAAGTGTATATGTGACTCCACTATGTAATGTATTTCGCATCCGACGATGCCCCATGTTAGTAGGTGAAAGAGTCAGTATCTTTTGGACTGTGGAGTGTATCGTTTTTGTCATTGTCTGTTTTGGCCGATATATGTTCAATGCACAATGTCTTTTATGAAGATGCGGCAGGACGGTTTGCTGGGTCATTTCCGCCACTGGCACATGCGGATATAGATAGGCCAGTACATACATGGCCATATGGGTAGTCAAGCAGACATCCCGCGATTGGGGAACATGCACAGCGGCAGTCAAAACCACTTTGGCCAGATGGGTGACAGTCCAACACGCTCACACTTTTTACATATGCACAACATCGGTGTCCATTGTAGACTCCAAAATTGTTCCGCTGGTGCACTGTCGCACCAGCTGTGATCGACCAGACAGAGTGACAGCCAGACCACGGCACAGCTAGACATAATGCACCACCAGCTTGTTTAAGGTTGATGATAACTGTCCATGAAATGCAGGACATATGGAACAGAAATCCCCAGATTGTCGTGGTCCATAGAAGTGCTGCCCACTGGTCCCAGTCCCAAGCACACATGAAGGATGAGATGTGCATGGCACCGTGGGGTTGCAGCCATGGGATCCTGGGTATGCAAAAATGGGCTCAAGTGTTGTTTGGCAGATAATCCACATGTCCCGCCCCCATGGGAGGGCTGTGGTATAGCACGTGCCTTAGTCTCACTCAAGGATGCAAAGCATCCACTCGGGTAATGCTAAAAGCAGGTGTGAAATGTGTTCTAGCTCCTATATCAGCAAGTGTCCAGTAGGCAATTCCTGCATGGATGGACAAGTGTAATGACCAAGATGGCACCTATAATCTTGGAAACCTGGTGGAATTACAGCCGTGCAAGGCATAACACAGGAAATACAGATAGGGACTAAGGTAGACACTCTACATATTAAAGTCAGACCGCCGTGCAATGGTCAATCGGGCATACACAGCACCTCGATCTGCCAGCAACAACATGAGGATCACTCGCCTCCATATCGCGGAACAAATGGGTGACCTGTGGAACAGCATACTAATGGCACACTAACAACCTCAACTAGGGAAGGTCATAATGATAAGTTTCAACACTAGTTTCCCGAGATATAATCGAACATCCTTCAACACGAATAAATAGGGTATGCATGTTCTGGTCACGTGTTTTATATTGACAATACAGTGGCGATATGTCCCATCAGTGATTACGAAAAGCAGTTTGCCAAACCTGCAGCATTACATCAATACCATTTGGGTTAATCAGTAGAACATGGGGTTTCGGGGAGTACAACATAATATGTGTAGTCAAACACACACATCCGCTGATTAGGAACATACAGCAGCGGTCACAACCACTGGCCAGATGGACACAGTCCAACATGTTCTACATTTTATATGCAATATTTGTGTCCATTGTAGGACCCAAAAATTTGTCCTTTGCAACGCCCAACTGGGTGCGAAGGAAGACCAAGATGAACTACAGCCGTGCATTACGGCACAGCTACATATATGCCCCCGCCAGCGCAGAGTTCAAGGTTGATGACAACTGTCCATGAAATGCGGGACATATGCACAGTAGGAATCTGGCACAGATTGTCGAGTCCACAGATGTGCGCTCCACATCCCATTCCAGTTGGCCACACATGGAGGATTTGCTATGGGTACTGTCGAGGGTTGCAAGCTATGGGATAGTGGGTATGCAGAAATGGGTGTTGAGATGATTGGCAGATGATCCATTGTCCCGCCCGTGCGGAGTGGGATGTGGGTAAGAACATGCCTTACCACCCACCAATACTGGACAATCATCCACCGAGAATGCTACATGCAGCTGTGAAATGGGTACAGCTCCTCACACCAGTGTCCAGTAGGCATTTCTCAAGGATGGACAAACGTATTTGGACAAGATGGCACCCATAATAGCAAAACCTGGTGGAATCACACAGCCGTAGTAAGGCAAGTACAACACAGGGAAATTGGCAGATGGAAACAACAGCAGACACACCCCACAGACATCTATCCTGCCGTGCGAATCCCGGGGCGCACACAGCAGCCAAGGTGCTAGCAAGTATGTGGGGATCACCCGCTTCCACCCGCTGGAAACATACGGGCGACCTGTGGAACACATATTAATGGCACACCAACAACGTCAACTAGGGAAGGTCATACTATGGCGCTGTTAAATCCATATGATGCTCCCACATAATACAACAACATCCCTTTCATGAATAAATAGGTTCTATGTACCGCTGTGTTATAATGACAATACAGTGGCGGATAGTTCACAATGGTACCCTTGAGGATTACTTAAAGCAGTTGCCAACCTGCAGTACTACAGTAACACCATTCATGGGTTAATTGTGAAGGACACGGGTTCTGCAGCACCACATAATATGGGTAGGGCAAACAGACATCCGGGATCAGAACATATCATGCAGTCAAACCCACTGGCCGAATGGACAACACAGTCCAACATGTTCTACACTTTTACATGTACACGGTGTCCATTGCAGGACCCAAAATTTCTCCTTATGTTGGCAACAGGTCAAGCATCGTGGTGACCCAGAAGAGGGTGATACAGCCGTGACTACGCACAGGTAGATATATGCACCACAAGTCGCCTTCAAGGGTGAGGACAAACCATCCATGAAATGCAGGACATATGGAATAGGACTCCCCAGGTTGCTGCAGCGCCCATACACGCATGCGTCATTATCCCATTTCAAGACACACATTGAAGGGTGTGTAAATGGGTACTGTCGAGGGTTGCAGACATGGGATCGTGGGTATGCAAAAATGGGTCTCTCTCGTGTGGATTGGCAGATGATTCGCTGTCCCGCCTGCGGTGCGGACGGGCTACATGGCATACAGCGCGCATCCGCACTAATAATGCAGATCATCCACCAGAAATGCAGAATGCAGCTGTGAAATGTGTAACAGCCCTATACTCAGTGTCCAGTAGGCAGTTCCCATGGATGGACAAACATACGGCCAAGATGGCACCCTATAGTTGCAAACCTGGGGGAATGCCACAGCTGTTGCAAGGCATAACCCAGGAAATACAGATAGGGACTACAGTAGACACTCCCCATACAAAGCCAGACCGCTGGGCAGAGTAATCGCGCATACAGCACCTCAATCTGCCAGCACATAAATGGGGATCACACGCTTCCATACAGTGGAACAGATGGGTGACCTGTGTAAACATACCAATGGGCACAATATCAACGCCGGCTTGGGAAAGACATTTCCTCGATGGTCAAACTATGGCGTTCGGCACTAATGAAAGACATCCTTCAGTGAATTAATAGGATTGATGTCAATTGACCAGCGGCAAACACCCAATGAACAGGGAAAGCACTTAAGCTGGCAATTCCTATGGCCACAAACCATGTCACATAGGTAGATGGAAACAGTCAACTTAAATGATTTCATTCACGACAGGTCGCATGGTATCCAGCGTTTCACAGACATGTATGCGCTTATCACCCGTAGGCCCCGTGAGACTTACACATAACAAGGAAGCATCCAGGCTTTAAATATCCACCTTACACTTCCATTTGTCACTTTCTATGCGAACAATGAACATGTAGCCACAGCATAGAAAGCACAGACGCACTGCTAACGAAAACACACACATGTCAACATCTCAGAAAGCATCCTATGAACACACGTATTACATGATATTGTACTATGAAAAACAAACAAACCAGCAACCTGCGCAAGAATAGTCCCGTAGTTCGACACAACACAAGTCTTCTTAACATTTAAACAGTTTATTAAAACATAGCGTTTAAGATTGTTTCCACAACTTCTGCAGAAAAAAGCAATTTCTAAACATGGATTTCACAATCAACACTGTGAGTCTTAACGAGTTCTTAAATCTCACATTGTTGATTGTGAACAGTTTAAGAATGTTTTTCGAAGGAGTTAATGTGAAAACGAAAACACACACACGGAAGGGACAGGAGACGAACCTACGCCTATCTACATGAACTCACTACAGTATGAAGCATTTACAGAATCTACCGAGTTTACTGAGCAGAGTGCTGTCAGAGGCATACTTGTAGGC
>NC_056744.1:1841750562-1841770401 GCF_019279795.1 Protopterus annectens | reverse complement strand
GGTTTTTTTATGGGTTATAAACAAAAGGCCCCTTATCCACCCTAGGGCATTTGTAAGCATAGCCACAGTGTGTGTGGCTTTTGCCACCCCTGCTATGTGAATATTATGGCCACTTATGGTTTACTTAGCTGTGCCTCTGTCTGGACATGACACAGTAAAGACCCTCAGTGTACATCTACAATTATCCATCCATTTTGCTAACTTCCTGTTGAAGAGTGTCAGTGAGGGGCTCTGCCTAACATGTAGTGGTATTCTGTTCCAGGGTGTGAGAGACTCAGGGTTAGGTATCTGTCCCTCCAGCACATCCTATATGATTATGTGTTAAGGTTGACATCTCTGACTCACACAGCTCCGATGGCTTTGGGTTTTCTGGGGTGGAGCATGTCCATTACTTCTGTGTTGGACATGGACTTGTACAACAGACATACAATGCCTCTGTGTTGGCAGTATGTGACTGCATTCGGCTGTGGTGTCTACAGCCAGGCGGCATATGAGATATAGTTGAGACCCTTTATGACTCTTGCTGAGGTACCTTTGAGGTCTTTCTAACTGCTGCAGGTGCCAGGTAATGTACATCCCAAATGAGGCATTGTATTACAATATGGTCTGATAGGGGAACAGTATAGGGGCACAATGACCTTTGTTGACATAGATGTGACTCCTTTCATGATACAGTGTCCAATATAGACAGTCTTCCTAGACAAATTGGCGATGTGGCTGTCACATGACAGGTGACTGTCCACTTGTGTCACTAGGTCCCTGATTACTCCTTCCACACACATAATGGTTTACCACCTATGTGGTAATTTGTGTGTACCTTGTTGTTGTATTTGGTGGTACATTCACCCTGTCCACTGTCTTCAGGACAGTGGGGTGGGGTTCCAGTGTGTGTGAGAGTGTGGTCTGTAGCATGCTACAGACTGTACAACAGTCTTGCATACAGGTAGTTGCACATGGGTGGACTGCAATGACATAGGCATTGTCAGTTAACTGGACATATGGCTGTCTGTGCTGAATATGGATACTCACCCTCCTTTTATGTTTTGTTACAGGTTTTGTGGCCATAACACATGATATGTGGTATTACCTGGTAGTGCTGGTGTGCTGTCACGAGGCTTGCAGCAGGTGTGTATCACTGGACTGACATCAATGTTCTGCATACTGGGGAGGGCCTCAGGAGCATGCATATTGAGGTTTACACATCTGGCATTGATCAGCATTACCCTTCTGTTTCTTTCCAGTTTTGTTTTCTATGGTGGTGGGTTGCTCTTTTCGGCCTTGCCTACGGGAGGATCTCTGTAGTTTGCAAAAGCCTTAGGCAATATCCAGACTCTCATGGGTAACAGGTGCAAGCCATCCCTGGGACAGCAGCATGTCTCACTATGGAGTCACCTATTACAACTGTATCAGGCATGTTGTTTCTCCTTCTGTCCTGTGACTGTTTGGCACACCAGCTTTGTGTACTATGTGTTACATGTGCTATGTCTGGAGTTTGTTTTATTGGGTGTCTGGTTTGGAGGCTTGTGTTGGTGTTGTGTGTTTGTAATTAGGGCCTCTGGGAATGTTTTTGTGTTTATGTGTTTGGTTTACAGTCGTTGTAGGTCTATGTGGGACTGGGTTTGTGGTGTATGTGGTTACCTTGTCCTCCTGACTAGTTTTGACAGTACTGATTTGGGGGTGCTCAGGCCCCAGTTTGGCTACCTGGTTGCATCTATCACATACATTTGTATTTATTGGGGTGAGTTGATTTTGTGTGTGTACATGGGACAGGTGTCACATTGCCACTGGATTCACAGATTCTACTTGTTTTGCCTGGCCTTAGTGGATTGTATGTGTGGACACATTTTATTGCCATACTAGTGATCACTGATTACTTCATATGTTAGATCTATCATGTGGTAGCTTCCTCATTCTCTTCAATGGTTTAGTAATTTATGGTGTCCAGCATGCCAGATGCCTGGGTGTATGGCATTGTGTCTTGTTGTTTGTGATTGCAGACTCCAAGCACTCTTGGCTGTGTTCCTGGTATGCCTGTATAACATGTTCTGCAGTGTGTCCCATATTCTGGACCTGCACAGGGCTTTCATGGATTCCACATTGGTTTGCAGAAGCTATGCTTTATACATGTGTTTCACTGTGGTAATCTGGCCAGGGACTGGGGTCGTGATGTGTAACTACAGTGCTTACTCTATGGTCTGGTCTTACCAGTGAGGGATACACTTCTCATCTTGACATCCAGTACACATATTTCTGATTATCACATCCAGTATGCTTACCCCTCTTGTGGAAGTGTTACATTTTGCATGTCCGTTTTGTTTGATGGATTCTGGGAAATTGTCTACACTTGTGTCAGTGCTAGTATAATACAAAGAGTATAGTGACATACACCTCAAAAGCTGACTTCACACTTCTTTGGACTGAGATGGTATCCGTTAAGTCCAAGCAGCCCACTGGGCCAGTGGAAACCACAACACACAATGGTGACCTTCCACAGACACTTTCACGGATATCTCTGAGATAGCATGGAGACCATGCAATCACTAATAGAAACATGGACCCTCCACCTCAAGTGAATGTGGCCTGTCTGCACCCCAGCCATAAACAAACTGTATAACAGGATGAAGGATACTAATGCAAGACAGAGCTACATCTCCTAAAGAGAAGGCGGTCAGAGCACTAGTAAAAATATCTCTCATAAAGACATCCAAAGTCAACTTGAGACATAAACTAAAGACGATAGAGATAACCACTGCTCTCTCTCAGTTATGTCAGACACTATGGGAACCTCAGATATGCTCTTAGTTGGTACACAAATAAATATATATTTCAGTGACCTGACAGATATTGGCAATATTCTGCAGACAGGTTCAGTGCAATTTTCTACCCTCCCTCACCCCCAACAGAAGATAGTTATCACAGAATAATGTAACCTCACTGTCATCCAGATGTCCAAGGAGAGCCAAGACTAAAGACAAGAACACAGCATCATTGGACCTGATGTATCCTCTAGTTATGGCTATGTGAACTCCAGAAGGAGCTAAACTCAGATATACAAATGCTCTTTTAACCTTAGCCTTACAGGATATGTACCTGAACACTGGTAAACAACAGTGGTCCCACTCCACAAAGGAGATGCCTCCACAGACCCTGGGGACTACTACACCACACAAGCTTAACCAGCCTTGTTCGCAAAGCTATGAAAAGAGTCATGGAGCCTTAAACAGACATTGGTGACCCATAGACCCCTTGATCCCAATTCCAGTTCAGCTTTGTACAGGCAGATCCTGGATTTTGCACATGTTTGACTATTTTGATACTGTCAGGGCCACGATGAGGGCTACGCGGGTCCACACAGCCTACCTGCACTTGGCTAGGCCTTGACACAATAATTCCACTCAGGCATCAGAGACAAGCTCTCAGCTGAAACATGAAATCATATGTCACAGGACAGTTTGCAAATGGCTAGGAAACAGAACCATGAAGTCGACATTGCAGGTGCCTTGTCAGATTCAAAGCCAGTCACACGTGGTGTCCCACAAAGATCTGTCCTGGGACCTGTCTTATTTGGGATTTACTTTCAGATGTGAAAGTAAACATAGGAGGGTTGCTGACAACGCTTGCAGATGACTGCAAACTTCCAGCACCATAATGCGTGAACACATCAGCCAGCACACACATCCAGAATGGCCACAAAGACAGAGATAGCTGGTGCCGAATCATGGCCTGAAACTGACTGAAACTATGTGGTCATCCCTGGGATACGCACACAAATCAATACATAGACAGCAAACCCACTGAGCACAGAATACAATCAGACACTCATGGACACATGTAGATAGTGACATCTCATTTGGACAATCTATGTTGCCAAAGTGGTTTGAAAGACTTTCTATCTTGCCCACCTTATCATGAAGGGTTTTCCATCCAGACCAGGAGGTCAGCTGGTACCACTATACTTCTCCTTATCAGGCCCATGATTGAATACATAAAGCCCCATTTGGTATGTACCTCACCTTAGCACTTAACAGCTGAGAGACCCAAAGTACTTTACCAAGGAGATTAGGTCTACAACACATGTCATATGCTTCCAGACTAAAGGAAATCCAGCTTTATTCAGTGGGTACACCGTGATACTTACAGGTGACCTATGCCTGACATACAAGACCATTCTGAATTGTGATGCAGGTGCCCACCTGCAAGCAATCCAAACTACCAGAACCATGGGAGCTGAAGATTTGAACCTCATACATACATGTATAGGACATACAGATGAGTCATAACCTTACAGGCATCTCACACTTAGCAGAGTATCCCAGTTCATGTTAGACAGAGTCCTCACTGACTCTTTCAAGAGAAGTCTGACAACTGGATGTCGGATTGTGAAGCACTTCAGGTGCCTCCTGTGTCACTACTAGACAGAGGCACAGTCAAGGTATTCAATTATGGGGTCATAACAAAAGTCACTACTCATGAGAGGCACAATATTCGAATCTATTCTGTACACATCGGTTACCACTATAAGGTGCAATAGCCACATCACTATGGCTAGGCTTATAACGCACTAGGCAGATAGCCTAGTAGTAAACTATGAAACTATGACTATGGTGTATGTGTAGGTATTGTCAGTCAAGCGATATAATGTGGTTTGGGGCTGATACTTCCTGTCTCCAACAGTTTGTTGTCTATTCCTTCTGGCATGTCACAGGATCAGTTGCTATGTCCCTCCTGCTCAGCTGGTGAACCTAATATTGAGGCAATGTTACAAATTGATGCATGTACACAGACAACCCTCTCCTTCTCCCACAAAACACACAAATGCATGCAAGAGATGCAACTATATAGCCAACCTGGAGGCTGATTTCAACATAGGACTGGCAGGACCAGAGAGTATAGCGTGACCACACACAATACCACAACCCACGTCTCACATAGCACTATCACAACTTCAAATCACACATATAAACACATAAAGACATACTCGAGGCTCTGATCACAAATCTACCATACCAGCAGAGGCGACCACAGACACACCAAACAACTGCCTCCACAGGCACAGCATGCACACATAGACCACAGAGTCAGTGTGCCAAATAGTCACAGCCTTATGCCAAACACAATGCCAGACACACACTCATAGGTGACTCCATATAGTCAGACACACTGATGTCCCGCCACCAGATTGGAGTATGAAGGTCACAGGTGCCTATCGGGCGCCTGATCCACCACATAATGCAAGCACTCAGGTCACTCAACTGTGCGCTGGGCATGACTCAGTCATTGTCCATGCTGGTGAACGATCTGAGATGTACCTCCTGGACTACATGAAAAGAGACATAGAGGAGCCTGCTTTATGTAGCCCAGCAGGCATGACCCTGACCTGAGCAGTATCCTACCTTCACCAAGAATGATGCCACAACAGAGACAAGATGATCAGCTGTACTAGTTGGCTTTAATCTATGGTGTCACTTCAAAGGATCCAATGTCCGTCTGCCTGGGATGACATGTTGAACAAGCCACGCTGATTCGCAGGGGACGGCTTGCACCTGTCACCCCTGGGCTTCCGGAATTTGGCCCAGCCTGCAACTCTATTGTGCCTTTTTAGGCAAGCACCAGATCGCAAACCCACCCTAGAACACAAAAAGGAAGTAAACTTATGCTGTCAATGCCAGACATCTCAACTTCAAGATGCACGCACTCAAGCCCTTCTCAGTATAAATACCGATGTTTGTGCTGTGACTGTAACCTGGGTTCAAGGCCCTGACAGCACCTCCCAGCAGTATCAGGTGTTACCTCATATCATGCGGCTCCGGCCCCAAAACCGGACGACACCAAGAACTAAGTCCATTCACTGGCGACACCACCTCAAAGCGTGGCAACACGATGCATCGGAGACCATCCAGGTGGCTCAACTG
This sequence comes from Protopterus annectens, assembly GCF_019279795.1. Lineage (NCBI taxonomy): Eukaryota > Metazoa > Chordata > Ceratodontiformes > Protopteridae > Protopterus > Protopterus annectens. The sequence continues at coordinate 1,841,764,489 of NC_056744.1, read as the reverse complement.
TAGGTAAGACTGCTCGGCAGTCGCAGAAAAGCAGGCCACCCTCTCAAACTCAGGAACCCTCACACAGCTTTCCTGGAAAAAACACTGGAGGATAAATGTATCTCCAAACACCATCATACTGGGTGATTTCAACTATCCCAATATAGACTGGGATCAATAATAAAGCCCCAACACTTAGGGCCAAAGGTTCCTAGAGTTCATAACCTCAAATGCTATGGAACAACTAGTCACCATCCCCACAAGAGGAGACAAATATACTAGATCACATCACGGACATGGGGTCACAACACCAACACCAGAAGTATACCCATCATTGGTGAGATCAAATCATAACCAATCTCACTGAAGTCCACATCCCGCCCCACCCCTGATAAAGAACACCACAGGAAGAACTTCAGAAGCCAACTTCACCTCTCTAAAGACTGGTGTGAATCAAGGCCCCCAAGCCAGCGGAAACCACTACCCAAGTCATTGAATCACTTACAAATGCCTTCTACCATCAACGTGACCGTATGGATCAGGCAATCCCACACAAAACAAAGACTCTTTAAAATTAAAGGTACGTGCAGTCTGGTGGACCCAGCCATAAACATGCTCTACATCAGAAGAAGGAGCTACTAAGATAGAGCAAATTTGTAGAAGGAAGACACCCCTGCTCATTATGCGAAGAATCAGATCTCCATAAAATCATCCAGGAAGACATTTGGAGAGAAAACTCGCTTAAGGACTCAGAAGCTAAATTGGGCGAGGCCTTTTTAGTTATGTTGAAACCTGGGAGGTGACCTCAGATATGCTCAGAATAGTTCATAATGATGTAAAGATCACTGAACCCAGACATTGGCAAGAATACTGGCTGGACAGATTCAGTGCATATTTTCCAAAGGAGGGATATCTATACTAGGATTGTAGCCCCTCAAACATCTCAAAAGCTCAGGCCCCACCCTTCAGGACACGTGGCTCAAGGAGTGATGTACGGGCAACAGGTCCCACTCTCACAAAGGTGGTGCCCACTGACCCCGGACACCACCGCCCCACTTCAGCTTGATGCCTGGTCTGCAAAAGCAAGCGGAGAGATCATAATTTAACCATGAATGAAGACATAGGGGACTTGCAGACTTTGGATCCAACCCATTTGGCTTTTGTCAAGGGCGATCATGCCTTTTAAACTTGGTTGACTTTTTCAGAACGGGTCACCAAGGCCATTGACGAGGGCAAAGCAGTCCACAGCCTACCTGACCTGGCAAGAGCTGACACAATACCCCACCGGGTATCATTGACAAACTCACTAACTAAATGTAGACCCACCATTACAAGATGGGTTGCTACAACGGTAAGTGACAGCACCTATTAGGTCAAGGTTGCTGGCGCCTATGTCACACTCAAAGCTCACAAGTGGTGTCTCACAGGGCTCAGTCCGGCCCACTTTTGTTCGGCATTCACTTTTTCAGACGCATAAGCAAACACAGGAGGATTATACAGATGTTGTTTGCAGATGATCACAACTGGGAACTAGAAGACAACCCATCTGACATACAGACATCCTTCAGACGGGTCTCATAGAAACAGATAATTGGTGCCAGAGCCATGGCCTACAGTTAAATCATGAAAACAATGCATAGTCATACCTTTGGAAGAACAAGGTTACCCCTAGTTCCCCATACAGGTGCAGTGCTACCTCTAAGCACAGGAGAGGTTATCAGATCTGGCCACCCAGGTTGACAGTAACCTTTGTTGACACTCACGTTGCCAAAGTAGTTAGGAAGACCTTCATTGCCCACCATCATGCAGGGATTCACATCTAGATCAAGGAGGTCATTGTTCTGTACTATCACTCATCAGACCAATGATTGAGCATAATGCCCATTCGAAATGTTTCTGACCCGACACCTGCACTGGACAGGCCTCAAACATTGCTCACCAGAAGGATAAAAGGTCTCAAATGTATGTCTTATGCCTGACCAGGAACCCCAGCTCTATTCAGTCACCATCTGCTCAGAGGTGGCCTGTACTGACATACTAGGCCATGTCCAATCCGGGAATTAATGAACATGTTTCACCTCAAAACCCTAACTCCATCAGATCTACATAGAGACTTTAAATCCCAACACAGCTATTCATAGGGCGGCTGGAGGGACACAGATCTATCACCGAGAGACTCCTATGCTGTGGAACATCATCCTGGTACATGTGTGAGGCTGGGCACCTGGCTTGTCTTCCGAGAGAAAATCATGATCAATGGATGGAGATCGTGAGGTATACCCCAGGATAACCCCTTGGTGTCACTGCTTGACAGAGGTCAGCAAACATAATGTAGCATATTATCCTTAGAATTGAAGGGTGGCGGAAGCCACTAGAAACTCTGCTAGGCTTATATGAAGGCCCCAGGGCATAGCCTAGTATGAACCCATGCAGCTATGAACATAGGCCTGGTGCAGTTCCTGCTATTAGGACAGTGGTCTGCAGCAAGCTGTTTAGTAGTAGGCAGTTTTAGCAATTGGTATTTGACCATGGCTAATCCATGTTGCTTCTTGTTGTGGTACCAACATGGGGTGGTTATCCATGATATTTATTGCTAGTCACCTCGCTTTGTAGCTTGTTCCATGTTTTTGCACATGTACATCCCTGTATGGAGGTGTGACCTAGTAGTGTTAGGGTGCTGATGTGGGCTTTGAATTCCAGTTGTTCTATTACAGCACTGATATCTACATCTCTTCATACTGTGCAAAGTGTTACACTGCACACATCTTGGGTTGTTTATACTTCTGGCATTGGGTAGCATTACATCTAGGTTCCCATCCCTTGTGGTACCTAAGGAATGTGGGTTTGTGTTTTTGTGGTTTGTGATGGGTGAGGGTGATGTTAGTCAGGGTCCTCAGGTGTGCATACAGTACATGGTGTTACATTACTTGGACACATGGCGGTATTCATGCCTCGGGTGGTGCTGCAGGCTTGCTCTGTTGATGCACATACTACATTCCCTGTACATGTTTGGAAGCAGGTTGTGTCATGTTAGGCATCCCCTGTTACTATATGAGTGAGTCAGAGTGGTATCAGTCCCAGTGTTCCTACTGGACCAAGTGTATGTGCTATATGCTGCCTTCTTTGCTGTAAGGCCAGGGCATACTGGGCATGCCTCCTCTGCCTACTGGGGCAAGGCTGAAGTTGTTCCTCCTCCCGAGTCACCCTCTGCCTGTGGTGGCCTTGGTACGGTGGGTTATGTTTGGCCCAGCCTCTATGCTGGTCCTGCTGTAGTACAGTTTCTGCAGGATCATATTATGTAGCATAGCACATATCATGATCATTTGGGTACATGTGTGTTGGTGGTACTGCAAGGTTCACCAGATGTGTCCAGACACCGGAACCATGACTTCTGGAGCAGCCCAAAACACATGCTCTTATGACGCATACGCGGTTTGTGCGTGTGCACTCATTATGGCGCGCTGCCCTGTTCAGGTGTGTGTGCATTTCTGATGGGTGTCATCAGCCACAGCTCAAGTAAAGGTAACTCCGCATCCCCCACTAGGTGTCCGTGTGGAATTCCCCACTGGCAAATGATTGGTAATAGCCAGCGCCAGATGCCAGATGTGGGAATCCTCGCGGTAGCTCCCAGGGCAGCCAGCACACACATCTGCCATTATTATGCGCCCTGGGCACTAATACTTTCCACCTGGCAGTTGATGGAGGGGAAGCCTCTTGCGGTTCATGTAGGCTCTACCCCGCCTCCACCGCTTGGTGCTTTGATGCGATGCAATGTGCGTGCAGTCTATTGCACCCAATACCTCAGGGTATCCCGCTTATTTGCTGAAAGAGATGCATATTGCTGGCCACAACCCTCACGGGCATTGGGGAAATATACATGATCACCGACATGTGCTGACATGGCATCCAGGAACTGGTAGTACCCTGGAGGCTGATGCCTGTGATATCCCCATCATATCACCAGTTGGTCTCTGAAGGTACCTGTTGCTAGGTATTCTTAGGCCAACACATACTCTTGGTTTCCACTGGGATGGGTTCCTCTGTTGGTTCTGTGTGTGAGGCGTGGCCTGCACAGCCCAACAATTTGCTGCAGAAGGTCTCTTTCCACCTGTAGCGCCATACTATCTCCAAGCTCATGTAACCCATTGGGAAGTAGACCCTGGGCCTGTATACTCTTCTCCTTCTCCCTCACTCTGGGTTGTCTGTCAGCATCTGCATTGTCACCACCTCAGCACCCGCCTATGCCTGATTATAACAGCTATGGCAGCCTTGCAGGCAGGTGCAGGCAGGTAGCATTTCTTGCTCTGAGTTCAGCTTTTTTCAGTTTTCAATTCTGATAGCTTACTTCTCTTGCAGTATCTCTTGTGAGAAACACCCTGCACTGCTCTTTGCAGTGTTTTAAGTGCTGGGTTGGGCTTCTAGTCTGCTCAGTAATTGCCCTGCTTCCCCAATTGTTTCCACCAATTAACCCAGCAGTATCCTCTAGCAGTTTCCCTGTATTCTGGTTGTTTCTTCCTCTCTGTTTCCTGGAGGGGGAGCAATGTGCACACCAGCTTAAGCACGCTTCACAGTTACTTAAATTCGCACAAGACACATCCTTACACGTGTTACACGCGCACACACATCCTTACATAGTGTGAACTTGGCTGGATTCATGTTAAAACGCTGCACAAGACACTGCCTTCCACACGCAGCACGCTTCGCTAAATGTTGTAAACGGTTTGCAACACGCCCCACATGTTGAACCTGCCCCTTTACACACGCCAAGACATGCACGATATCAAGAAAGTTTGAGTGTAGGATAGTGTGCACCTCTGTTTCTTTTGACTTTTCTAGTGTCTCTGGTTGGGACACACCTCTCTCCCTCATGTCTGTCTGCCATCTGTCACCTTTTACATTGCCCCTCCAATCTGGATACATTTATTTCTATCCTTCCCCCCCGTGTTGTCCCCTACCTCTTACTCTCATTTTCCTCCTTCTATAACTCTTACACTACTCAGACAGTGCTCATTACCTATGTGGCAGTGTGACTCAGTATTGTAACCCTCATTTACATAGGAATGCCTAGTAATGCTTAGTTACATGTCTTACACGGAGCATCCCCCCTTGACAACCACTAAACGGAGGCCATATTGTTTTTGGTCTGCAAGTCCCTCCATTGACATTCCATGTAATACATAAATCCCACAATTGTGGGCTTATAAGCTTCGGTTTTCAGTTTGTAGGTAGCGCGACCCTGCTTATGCTGGTGTGCAGTTAGTTTCACATCATAATCCCACCTGAAAAAAAGTTAATAAAATATTTTTAACATTTTTCATGCCAATGGCCACATATTTTGGGCCATTGGCATGCTTAATGAAACATATGCACTTTATTTGGAGCTGACATAGCTTCTGTTTTTCATTTTTTTGCAGAATGTACCAGTTGTCAGCTGAGTACATTTCTGCAGCTAACACGTCCGTTACATGGACTGGTTTGGCTTGGTCTTTCAAATACCTCATATTTGCATATCTTTCAGCTGCAAATGAGGTATTGAGCATTTGATGTTCAGTCCGTAAGAGACTTGTTAGCTGTCTCACACGGAGGTTTGGGCTGTACTCTGAATCGGAGGCTTACACTTGAGGCTTTTTACACTACTCTTAAACTCCATGTAAGCCTTCCTGAATCTGGCCCATTGTCTTTTTAGCACAAAATGATCAGTCTTACTAAACAGTAAAATTACATAAGAAGTGTATGAACTTTTTGCAGACCCCAACCATCCAGTTAAAAGTAGAGATGACCTTTTTGCAGGACCCAGCCATCTGCACTTTCTAGCTTACACAATATTCCTTATTTATTAATGTGCACCATAAAAAGCAGCAAACAATCTACAAATAAAGCTCTAAATTAAGTTCAGGCATATGCTGTATACACACATACAAAGCACACACTCACCCACACACATACATGGAAATCTCAAACTTGGTTAACAAAAGGCACCCAAAAACTGAAAACAAGTTCCAACTGCTGTATAAATAACACTAATGGAAGGTGCAGAGATAGGTCTACAGGAATCTGCACTGAAGCCTTTTTGAATGTCACCACTCATCAGTTTGTTAGAAAATGTTCTCTATGTACAGAAGACTGAAAATGAAAAGACAGCTCACGTCTGTTAACTATTTCTTCTAAATGAAAACCATGTGAGACCGTGATATAAAGTTTATATGTGAATATGTCCATGTGTAAGTAGAGCATGTGAGGAGTAGAATATGGTATTAAATGATGAATGACAAAGGCTGGGAATAGATAGAAAGAGCTAAAGACAGATGCCAAGAAACAAAATAATAAAAACTTGTCTTTTTTTTTTTTTTTTTTTGCTTTAAGCATTTCTTGAATCCATATACCACAGTACTCATTTCCTCATCACAAAATTACTATGTAAATAAATACTTGCCTCAGAATATGAAACGCCCATGATTGTTTTCTAGTCTGTTCTTCAGATCTCACTTGTTCATGAGTTTCAGTTCACCTATAAGATTCCAAATAGCATACCCTTTGCATCAACAAGTTTTCTAATACACTTTTGATCAAACCTCCAAAAAGTCTTTTGAAAATACATGAAAGCACATCCCTGTTAATACTCCCCAGAATTTAGAGAAGATAGTTTCAATGATTTTGTCATTGCCACACCTTAGAAAAAAAAAACACATTACTCCAACTGTACCAATCATGAAGCTGGGTTTCATGTTGTCTCAGCACATCAGATTCAAATGACACAGGCCGTAACAGGAAAAAATTAGTCAAGAATAGCTTTATTTCACAATTACAGAATAGAAGACAGATAGCCAGAAGATATAACAGTTTTTAAATTCCATAACTATTAACTTTTACAGGAACATACAGCAATAAAAGTTAAAATGGCTTGGATTACAGTGACTGTCTGAGCATTTGTATTTTTGAATGGGATTAGCTGTATAGAATGATTATTCCTTGTATTAAATCCTAAAACAACTTCCCCAAATACCTTGCAACTTTGTGTAGTAAACTGATAAATATCAGACAGGCCTGTTTATGTACACAAGCAGTGGAGAAGTCTTAGCTTTAGGAGTGCCTGTGTGTGTGAGAGTTTAAAAGCACACCTATTTTACAGTAGTTTGGTAATTTCGAAAGTTTTTCAAAGGGGTGGGTAGAATAATGTATCTTGTGGAGACATTATTTCCCTCTAAGGTAGAGTAGTCTGTGGGTCTAATGGCTTGTGTGTGCTTGACATCCTCCCGTTTGTAGTTCAGCACTTTCTCTTGTTGCTTAAGCCATCCATCATGCTTGGTAAGTGTCTGCTCACTGGATCTGAAGGAAGGCTAAGATGACCTTTTCGGGTTATCTTGTCATGCTAATCATACTGAATGATACTCAAAAGTGTGCAAAATGGAATTGAATAAAACATCTGATTATCTCCAAAGCTTGAGGGAGGTCTCCGTCTGCTCAGGTGAGCAAGGTTTGATTTCAATTAAAGCAATACCAGACTGTACAAGAAACATTAGTAGGTAAGGCGTATCATCTGCGCCTCCATCTAATTTAGCAACCTCAGCCAGTAGGTCTGCTTTTAAAAAAGGAAAGGTAATAAAGGATAGGATTGTCAGGGCCTCTTTTGAACACTAAAAGGAAGCAGGCAAGTTTCTCCTTGTTGAAACCCGAAACTCATTCTCAGGAGGAATGGAGGAATTTAGAACCTGTTCCATATAACCAGGACAGACTTAATACAGGATTTTCTTTTTATTTTATTCTCTAGATTTTTTTCTTTCAATAGCTAGAAAAAGAGTTTGTTAGAGTTAGTGCAATGCTAACGTGGAGATTGGGTATTAGGCTCTATACATTTACGCTTTGTAAAAAGTTAACTTGTAGTATTATAATGAGGAGTGTAAGAATATATATACTTTTTTAACAAGACAGATTTTCCTGAGGTTGGAAAAGATAGTGAGTTCTATTGCTGGAGTCTGCCGCTCTTAGTACTGCTTTTTCGGCACTTGGACCCTATCTAAGTGTGTTTTCTTATAGTAATACTCGCGGAGTACATTAACACCACAACATCAGCCCTTATGTTTTACAGAAGGTGCCCTTTGTAAATCTAGCTTGTCCGGCATAATCCATCCCTGAAGTCAGTAAGGGTTATTATTTTAGGTCAGTATCTTTGCTGTAGTTCATACCAATATAGAAACAGTAGGTCAGAAGAAAAGCTCTTAACACAAGACTAACAATTCAGTCAAATGGTTTACATTTCCATGATTCCCTGTATCTGAGATGAAAAACTATAGAAAACCTGTGGCTGTGAAAAACAGTTGGATAAAAATCAAGCTACTGGAAGGTACAGTAAGAAGGAATGTGTGTGATGGAAGAAAGTAGCAACAGTGGGGTAAGACTGAGAATGGGCTATTAAGGAAAGAATGCCCCAGGGATCCTGTATAACGAGAAGGGCCTAAGTCAGAAACAAAAACAAGATCAGACAGTATTTTACAGAATGAGCTAAGCATATCCATTACCTATGCTATCACAATACCAATACATGTATATTTTGGCCAGCATGGGTGAATTGGAATTATAGGGATTATATTTTTAGTCTGACCTTTGCCAGAATGCAAATGTTTATTTTATTTCCTGTAAGGACTGTAGAATGGAGGAGGGTGGGATCAATCTTAACTTAAGTGGTGGCTAAGCATGCTGCTGTGACAATTTAATTCTCCAGAGAGTCCCCCAAATCAGATGAAGTTGTCCCTTTAAACAGTTTATTTCTAATTAGCAATTCCACTGATCATTGAGATCGCCAAGTATTTAATGAGGGTTTAAGAATAAGTATGAGAAATTTTGCAAGAACCATGTCTAACAAAGAACAGGAGGTGATGCTATCATTAAGGAATTTATTCTTGTGTAGGTGTGCTTTGGTGCTTTCATACATTATCAAATTACTACACTTCTAGTAATGTTTGATCAATGGTTGCCTTTCTAGGAGGGCTTGATATAGATCTTTGTCCATGCTGTAAACAAGCTTTCACAGACTATTTCTATGCTTGTGTGAGAATGTATGGCACTGTGGAATAGGCTGGAGTAGTCTCATATGGCCTTTAAGGGAATCTGTCCTGTCCATCCCTCTACTAATATTAAATTCTGGTCGATAGGAATATTTTAACTCACATTACAGGTTTGGCAAATCAGTAATCCAGTAGACAAGACATAAGTTTCTCAAAGCAGTAGCTACTTCTTAGTTTTCATTTTGGAAGCATACTTGTAGAGATAAGAAAAGAAGTGCAGTGAAAAGTATAGTAAAACTGAAGGGTTGCTAACAGAGGTTTCATTCTAATTCTTCAATATGAAAAGTTTTGGAGCATTTTTCTATTTTGCTGGGAAGAGTAGCTTGTCAGGTTATAATAATTATTTTGATGCAGTTAGTGCAGGAGTGAAGGTCTGACATATTAATGGAGCCTACTTCCTTGGCAAGGGTGCTGGGTTTGAATCTTTCCACCTTCAGCCTTCAGGGTCATTGCCAAGAAAATAATTTTATTGGTGGTGGAAAGCCAGGGTACCTTTTTTGGATAGGCTTATATAGGCTTCTCTGGCCAATAGCTCGTACCTACCTATGATGATATATTGTTTCTTTTTAGCATTACATATGATGTTATACTGATTCTGTCATATCTAGTATGGTATCTCATGTCTTTCAATGTTTATACTATTTATATTGTTTTCTTATATTGACTTTCTTTGATAAGTCCTGTATTCCAGCCAATATAATATAGGTTACAAACATAAATAAATAAAAACAACTATACAGTAAAATTCATAAAGAAAACTCATCAAAACTGGGACTCTTTATATAGAAACAAACAATTCTTTTACTGCAGCAACCAAAAACTACCTTTGCAAATACAGTTTTACTCCTCCCCCTCCCTATTTATGGTGCCCCTATCCTAACTAACTAACTTTCACAGACTTCTACCATAAGCAAGATGGAACAGTGCTACAACAAAGTTGCAAAGTTTGCCTACAAACTATAAATATTACACTCACCACTGTAAACTACTCCTAGAATTGAACTGGCTTGAACTCCCCAATCAACTTGCCTTTATTTCAGCTTATCCACCTTGCACAACTTTATTTTCAGTTCCCACTGCCTGCCCTGCACTACCCAGTCTAGTCACACACCTTACACACCAAATCAATCCCTACAATCAGAAGACATAAACTTTAGGTATCTCAAACCAACAAGAAACCAGGTCACTCTTTGTATTCATATACTTCTGTCTCTGTACTTTGAATTTACTACCTCTAGCTACTTCAGGGGTCTTATGCCTGGCTCTAACCCATTCTCAAGCCTCTTTAAAAAATCATCTCAAAAATACATGGTTTGCTCCCTGCATAAAGCTCTCCGTCTAATGCTAAGCTCTTCCCTACTCTTCTTCCACACTAGCCTTTACTTCATCCCTCTTCTGTCATCGCTATTTCAATCCCTCAGCAGTCTGCAAGATCCCAAGGCTGTTCTAACTCCTCCTCTGTTTCTGTGCCGTATCCTTAAGCTTACTTGCTCAGGCTGTTCTAACTCCTCCTCTGTTTTCTATGCCGTATCCTTAAAGGACAATCCCAGGATTTTTTTTTTGTTTTGATTCAGCCTTTGTTTACATTTCCAGGTTTGCCTTTTTTGAGCATGCTCACCTTATGGCTGAGGGGTGGGGAAGATTGCCTGCAGGAAGTCTCTCTCTTAGGTGTTAGCCACATTCCATCACAAATTGCAGTTGTACTCACAACAGCCCTCCCTGTAAGTTTTCATATTCATTAGTTTAGTTCGTGCATTTTATCCATTGAAAAAATGAGCCTTTGTAAGTATTTCATGAACTGACTGTTGCTGTTACTCTAGAAAGCACAGCAGTGTATGCAATGCTTTTTAAAGGGCATTATTTTGTTTCTAAAATCAGTTGCTTGCTGGAGTACTTTAGTTTACCTTTTTAGCAATGCTAAGGATATGTTTACACAGAGGCAGGCATTTCAGAGAAGCTTAATAGCATACTGATACTGCAGGTCAGATGTCACAGACTTCAGTGTGAGTATAGTTATTATTAGGAACTGGGTTAATAGCTCACCATTTGTTCTTTTTGTATTTTCCTCTCCACTCCATAGTCTATTAGCTGAATGACTGGTTTAGACTCAGCCAGAGACACTATCTAGTCACATTCAGATTCGCAGCCTTTGCAGCACGGAAATTACATCTTTAGTATGTGCTTTGCTTACAAAACTTAGGTGGAATGATTATCCCAGCCAAGGCAATTGTATTTTTATTTAGTCGTTTTTGTTTCATGCTTGTTGCTACATGCTTACTTTACTGGTATCACTTTTCATATGTTTAGCAACAGTGTTTATTAGTACATTTACTCATGCAGACATACATTTCTAAGACAGTCTCCATCATTTCAGAAGATAGTGATTGCTTTTGACATTTGCATCTTTAACAAACCCACTGAGTTGCAAATGTCCTAAGATTCTAGAAGAATAAAATCTGTAATATCTCCAAAAAAAAAAAAAAACATGTCAGACAGCTTTGAAATTGAATTTTGCTACTACCAAAAGTATTTTCTCCCTATTAGCTGCCACCCTTCAGAATTCACACAGTACCGGCTAATACTGATTCCATCCAACTATCATTTTTTTCTTTCCTGCATTCTGCAAAATGTTTGAAACTTCCATCTTTTCCTGAATATTTGACTTCAGGAGAGTTACCTGCTTACCATTTCAAAGCTGAGGCGCAAATGTAGTCTCCTTTATCTGTGCATAAGTATTTATGCGGTCAAGTACTTTTAAGTTTATATTCATTTATTGTAAAACCACAGCCCTAAGTATGTCTTACTGATCGGGCTTGCAATTCAAGGCATTCCGAAGGTCTGTCAAATTTGTATATGCTGGATATGTGATAATGCGGTATTTTATTAAAACTTTATATGCACTGCAGCTTATTATTTTAGTGTATATCACATTATTGGAATTTCATAACTTTCTCAATCTTGCCTCTTTGTGACTCAGATGGCTGTGTTTACATCACGCACTTTATCAAGATAGAAATAGATACAATTTAAATAAATAACGTATGTGTCATGTTTTCATATGCATTGCTTTGTTGTTTAGTAGCCGTATTTGCTGTATATCTTTTATGACGTTATACATCCAATTCTCTCTCTCTCTATATATATATATATATATATATATATATATATATATATATGTATATGCTAGGACGGCTTGCACCTGTCACCCTGGCTGGATATTGCAGCGCCTCTTGTTATCCTATAGTGCCTTTTTAGCAAGGCCTGCAAAAGACAAACCCACCTCCATAGGTACTACAAGGGATAAGAAACTAAGAGTAATGCTACTCAATCAAGATGCACTCGAAACTCTCCTTAGCATGGAGAACATAGATATCTGTGTAGTAACAGAAACCTGGTTCAAGGCTCCCGAGAGCACCCCAGCACTACCAGGTTATACCTCATACCATGCTTTTCGGCCCCAAAACTTAGACCGAACCACAAAAGGAGGGAGAGAATCAATATTCTTCAAAGATACCCACACCTCCAGGTTAGTGGCACAGCACAAAGCATCAGAGACTATCCATGTGCAATAGTGGGTAAAACTGCCTTCCAGTTTATAGCCTGCTACAGACCACCCTCCCAAACCCAGGAACCCCACTCGGCCTTCCTGAGAACACTGGAAAATATGAAGGTCTCTCCAAACACCATTATATTGGGTGACTTCAACTACCCAAACATAGACTGGGAGCATTACTCTAGCTCCAACACCCTAGCCCAAAGGTTCCTAGAATTTATAAACTCAAATGCTATGGAACAACTTGTTACCACTCCCACAAGAGGGGAAAACATACTGGACTTTATCATCACCAACATGGGGACTCTATGCTCCAGACCAGAAGTGTATCCCTCACTGATAAGATCAGACCATAAACTAATCTCACTGGATATTCACATTCCGACCCCACCCCCTGCCCAGAAAACCACAGTGAAAAACTTCTCTAAAGCAAATTTCACACTCCTCAAAACCAAGGTGGAATCCTTCAAAGCCCCAGGCCTGTGGAAAATCGTCCCAGACCGCAGAATCCTTTATAAACGCATTCTATGAACACCTTCAGGAATGCATGGATCATCAATCCCAAATAAAACCAAGACCCAATCCTCCAAAGGCAGATATCCTGTGTGGTGGACAGGAGGCCTTAGGTCAACTGGTGCCCTAGGTAAACTCCAGGCCCCCCACACCACCTGGTGCCCACATCCTGCTACCTGTACCAAATAAATACTGGAAAAGCGCCCAAATAGAGCAGCACTAGGCGACAGTGCCTATGCCTAAGGCCAGCTATGGTGGACCCCAGCCACAAACAAACTATACAATAGAAGGAGGAAGCTACTAAATGATAGAGCAAAATCCCAAAAGGAAGGCATCTCTGATCAGTATTAGCAATAAACTACGGGCACTCATAAAATCATCTAAGGCAAGCTTAAGAAAAATTGCACAGGACACTATGGATAATCACAAAGCTTTCTTTAGTTATGTTAGGAACCTGGGTGGAATTCCCAGATATGCTCAGAATTAGTCCAAAATGACAAAAAAAACACAACCCAGACATTGTCAACATCCTAGCTGACAGGTTCAGGGAAACTTCTCCCCTCCCACCAAAAGGGCAAATATCTATCCCAGCAGAGTGCTGCCCCTGACATCTTAGATGGTCAGGTAAGAGCCGCCTCTCCAAAGCAAAAACACAGCATCAATGGGACCAGACGGTGTCCCGGCTGCATCCTACATGAACTCCAAGAAGAGCTAAACCCAAACATAAAACTACTGTTCAATCTCAGCCTTACTACAGGGTATGTACCCAAAGAGTGGCGCAGCAACAGTGGTCCTCTCCAAAAGGGGTTGGGGCCTAAAA
>NC_056744.1:1841731181-1841750062 GCF_019279795.1 Protopterus annectens | reverse complement strand
AAGAATATTTTTTTTTTCACAAACAAGCTGGCTACAAGCTCAAAAGAAATGCACAGAAGGAAGTATATATAATGTTTACATATTCAGACATTATGATTTTTCCTACCGAAAACTTTAGAGCTAGAACTCTGATAATTATTTCTGATGATCGCCCGTTCAGATAATGGACTCTACTGTATACCAACAGCAAAAGTCCGGCAGAGAAAAAGTATCTATTGAGCAGTCAGAGCATGCATTGTTATGTGGTGAGCAATACATTAGTTTAGGAAAAGTGAGCAGTACATATATTTGTCAAACTGCTTTCCTCATAAATTGTTTTCCCCAAATCACTGAGGAGCAAGTGACCAAATAATGACAAGCATTTCATTTTCAGACTTTTCCTTCAGACAATGATAATGGGCAGTTCAGGCTTGCATGGAGTGTAGAGTAGAGTAAGACTCCATGCAGCCAACATGTCCATGAGCAATCAGAACAGCGGTAGGGCGGCGTTGTGATATAAAACTAGTCCCTACACCCAGACAGGGCTTGAATATAGAGTACACCTCAATTGCAGGTGAAGTATACAAATGGGGATGAATTTACTGATCAGGAAACCAAGAAACTGTCCAGTAGGAGTAGTGTTATTACAGGGAAATGTACCCAGTTGAATACTGAGTGCGGTTCTGCAAATAATAAGCAAGACGTAACAGCTCCAAAAAAGGATGCATTTACAGGAGGAAATGCCAATGGCAAAAATATAGCCATTAGCAGTAAGTGATGCAAAATAAAAATAAAATACTTTTTTTCATCCAGTCTCCTGGGTTTAAACATAGCCCAACACTGTCATGCACCTAAAACCAGAAAATCAGCAATTAAGATCCACAAATGTGTATTTTATTGCTAATATAAATTTACAATGCAAATTGAATGGCGGGCTAGAACAACATATTACAGTGAGGGTTGCTAAGAGCTCAGTCAGAGATGTAACCAAGCTAGTAGGCAATCCCTATACAAATGAGGTTAGGATAGTGGTCATAGAGTTTACACTTATGAAATGAGCACAGTCAGTGGGGAGTGTAGAAGTGGGATAAGGGGTAACAGAGGAAGATAGGTGACATCACGAGGGGGTATGTATGAAGAAGTGAAGCTCATTGGAGCAGAGTGGGTGTGTCAGCCCCAGCATTTATATCATTGAAAGAGGTGTGTCAACCAGGTAGGCTATGTAAAATCAATAAATTGAAGGTGTATGCGATGGATAACACAGTTCTTTGCTGATATCACCTTGCTGATTAATGCGCACCTGTAAACCCGAGTAAAGCAGTGTCGTCATTGCATGCCATGTTATGCGTGTAAGCAGATAAGCATATATAAGGCTGTGTAAAGAGTTGTAGCGCTTTTGCACCAGTGTGCATACATTTAAGCACAGAATAAACAGGTGTAGTCCATGTAGCTTGTAATGTAGCGTGTGAGCTGGTGTGGCTGTGTTTGCTTGTGTGCTGGCTCCTCCTGAAGAAACAGAAAGGAAAAAGGAAGCACAACAAATGGTAGGAAGTTACCAGGGGTACTAGCAGAGCTGCTTGAGGTGAAAACAGTGATGGGCAATTACACGGAACTAGTGCACTAAGTCCAGAAACAGCCCAGCACTTGAAACTCTGCAAACAACAGACCAGTGTGTTTCTCTCAAGAGACACTGCCACAACACTGCAGTAACTATTAGAAATTGAAAACTGAAAAAGCTTTACTGAGACAAAAATGTTAGGGTCTGCCATTGCTATTTATGGGTAACATGTACAACATGCTGAGGGGTGGTGATAATGCAAATGCTGCTGGACAGCCACAGTGAGAGGCAGGAGAAGAGTGTACAGGCACAGGGTAACCTACCAGGGGCTACATGAGCTGGAGATAGTGGGCTATAGGTGGACAGAGTCTCACCTTGGAATTGTTGGGCTGTGCAGGCCCACCCCTCCTGCATGGGAACCAACAGAGGGGAACCCATCCCAGTGGAAAGAAAGGTATGTGCTGGCCTAAGAATATTAGCAGCAGGTACCTTCCAGAGACCAACTGAGTATGATGGGGATATCACAGGCATCAGCATCGGTACTGCTCCAGTTCCTGGATGCCGTAATCATCACATGGGGGTGATCATGTATATTTCCCAGTTCCATGGGTATTGGCCAGCAATATCGTCTCTTCAACAAATAGCGGAATACCCTGAGGGTAGTGGGTGCAATAGACTGCATATGCATCAAAGCAGCCTGGTGGCAGGGGTCTACTTCAACCACAAGGGCTTCCGTCCATCCCAACGCTGCCAGGTGGGTATTGTGATGCGGGGCATAATACTGAATGTGTGTGCTGCCCGGTCCTGGAAGCTACATGATTCCCATATCTGGCATCTGAATGCAGTTGTACCAGACATTTGCTGCTTGAGGACCTCCGCATGGTCACCTAGTGGGGGATGCTGGCTATGCACTGGAGCTGTAGCTGATGACACCATCAAGCAGACGCACACCTGAACAGGGCATGTAATGGGGCGCATGCACAGACCACGGTATGGTGACGTGTGTTTGGGCTGCTCAAGATCATGGTTCGATTGCTGTACATCTGGTGTTAGACCTTGCGGTACTCACCAACTACATGCTGGAAATTGTCATGGTATGTGCTATGCTACATAATATGATCCTGCGAAAACAGCTGCAGCAGGACCAGCATAGGCCTATGAACAAACAATTCCACCATTGCCAAGGCCATCACAGGCAGGCATGACTTGGAGGAGGAACAACCTGAGCCTGCCCCGGTAGGCAGAGGAAAGCAGCCGGTATGCTTTGGCCTTGGCAAAGAGGCTATACTTACATACACTGGCTCAGTAGTAACTATTGAAATTATACCTCTGTCTGATTAGCATATTAAAGGGATGCTAAGTTGACACTACCTGCTTTCCAAATATGTATAGGGGTGTAGTATGTGCATCCGACATAGGCAGCCCTGCAGCACCACCTGAGGCATGGTGCCATGTGTTAAGCAATGGTGCTAAACAGCATTTACCACAATGTAGAATATGTAAAGAAAATGCTTTTACACCAACTATAGCACAACTGTGGTCAATGTTGAGTAATATTGTGCAACATCCGACAATGTTGGTTAATGTGGCAATGTTGGACAAGAAGCTGGGTCTAAGTAGGGCATACCTGAACAAAGGCAACATTCATGTTGCTCTACCCTTAAGCAGTCTGGTCTGCTTTCGGTATGAAAATATAAAAGTAGGGGCCGGACCTCAGACAGGATACTGTGCACTATAGTCCTTAATTACTGAACCACTAAACCATGACACTATTGCAGTGGTCGGCTCTGTATGAAGAAATGCGTTAAGTCTAGCCAAGAGTATCTCCTTGGAAACTACAGGCACAACATAATCCCTGTAGGGTTATGACTGGGGTGGGTCCTGCAGTAAGAATAGAACCTGACTTTCAACACACACAGTAGAAATGTTAATGTGGACATGTACACATACGTAAACAAATGTAGTGGACCTCAGACAGTAACATACTGAAGACAAATGGGCATGCTCCACATGGAATGAAATGAGACAAATGTCTAAAGGCAACAAAACACTGACAGTCTGAACTGGGCATGCTCACACACTTAGGCCATGTTGGGTACAGCAGTGGGCCACACATATCATGCAGTTGCATGTAGCAAGAACTCCCTCACTATCAGCAATCTGCCCTGTGCACAGTTATATGACAACAGACACATATATAATATTGTAGAAGAACCCTGTCATAATCAAATATATTCTGCAGATACCAAAGAGTTGTTCATAGAAATTGGAAAGCAAAGAAACTGATAAAACAAACGAGTATCATCCAATAAACATTGTACATCCTGAACATTATCATGGTTTAAAGTTTGATAATCACTTACCAGGCATGCTGACTAGCCAGAGTGTGTTTGGCTTTTCGCGGCAATCAAATTAAAACACTGTGCCTGTGAATGGTATTAGGTCACACAAGATAGCCCATTTTAAGTTTAGTGTATTGTGCCTCTGTCTAGCAGGGACAGAGATATCCCACATGGGCATCAGACATCCACCCATCAAGATGTCCTCCCTATAGGTGGTCAGTCGGTGGCTCTGCCTATGCAGCTGAGTTATAATCAGTGGTGAGCCTCTGGGATGATCATCCCTCAGCGCCTTCCTATTATCTGTGCTGAGGTATATGCCTAAGGTGTGTAGCTCCAAGGGGAGTCAGATATCCTGAGGTGGAGCATGTCCATTAATTCTGGGTCATATATTTCCCTTAAACTACAGGCACACATCACATCCAGTGGAGTGGTAAGCATTGAGTGAGCGGAGTTACTGTATAGAACCTAGAGGCATCAATGTGATCACTACATCTGCTTGTTGAGAACATTTGTGACCATTACGGACTGCAGTGTCCGGGTGGTGAAGTCAATGCAGCATTGTGACCAAACATGGTAGAGGTGAATATAGGGGCACAGCAGGCCTCACTTGATCAACATGCATGAAACTCCTTATGGGATAAGATTGGAAGAAATCTATATAGAGTTCTGTCTAACCACTTTGTAGCGTGATTGTCAAAGGTGAAATCTGAACAAATTAGTGTCCCAAACCCTAACAACTACTATTGTATGTAATGGATTACACTACCTGGCAGTAATGTGTCTGGGCATGGTACAAAGGGAGATGACTATGCAATAATGGCAATTTAGCTGTGAGCCATGGCTCAGGCACCAGTCATTTCATCTCTGTGATTCATTTGGTATGTGCAGCTGGAGATTGATTATAGCATGGTTGCAGTCCTCTCTTGAACACTTGGTCAACCATATTCATATAATGTTAACCATGATGCAGTATATACTGAACTGAGATGGGACTGGAGTCTTGTGGGATGCCATGTGGCTGGGTGTATAGTGAATGGCACCTGCAATACTAGGCATGTGGGTGCTATCCCCTGATCCAGGTAGCAATCCATCATTGGGATATCTTGTGGTATAAGTGCTGGGTGAGCCTATGCATGGAGCCGAGTGGGGTGTGTGTTGAAGGGTTGTAGAAGAGGAATTCCAGGTAGGCTGTGTGGACGTATCCTATGCCGATGGTTGCAGTAAGCCTGTTTAAAGAATATGAACAGGGTCAAGAGGCAAGATCACACATGAAATGCTGAAATGTAGGACCCAGTGTCTGTAGGTTCTACGATGTCTATGTGTATGAGTCCCATTTGCAATGCGCTCCCTTAGCTTTGCAGGGGCGAGCTGGGTTCTTATATAAAATCATTGTCTCCTGGTCCATTTGTGGCACCAACTCTGTGGAGTGGGACCACTGTCGCTGCTCACCTTCATTCCTTGGGTACATATCCTGCAGTAAATCTGATATTGAACAGTGACTTGAGAAATGGGGTTCACGTCTGTCATGGAAACTGCCTTGTAGGCATGGGCCGGAGACACCATCTGGTCCCATTGATGCTGTGTTGTGTTGTCAGCTGTGGGGAGGGAAGCGCTCACCTGTTTGTTGTGATGTCAGAGTTTCTGTTGGGAGGTGGACAGTAGCTTCTTGGGGGATGGGGGGAACATCTGCACTGAACCTGTTTGCCAGGATGTTAGCAATATTTGTGGGTTCAGTGTACTAGATCAGTATGCAGTAACTCACAGCATATTAGTGAGTGTCCACCAGGTACAAGTCACTAGAAAGGCCTTGTGTGAGGTGTCCCTCACAGTCAAGTCTGAGGCTGTTGGCCATTAAGCCCAGACCATAGTATTGTAGCTGTCTGCTAGTACAGTCTAGATGCTTCCTGTCTGGGATTGAGCTCTATCATTAGTAGCTTCCTCCTTTCATTGTATAGCTTATTAATGGTCAGGGGTCTACAGACAGGTCCCCTGCCATTGGAGGAATGAGAATCCAGTTGTTATTTGGGATAGCACAATCCATGCAGTCCACTAGGTGTCCATAGAGTGTGTATGTAAAGGATTCAGCAGTCTAGGAGCCATACCCACCACTGTCCCAGGATCTGAAGGATACCACACTGGTTTGGAGAAGTGTGACATTTGCTTTGAGAGTTCACCAAGATTACCCAGGATGGGTGTGGGGACAGGATATGGATGTCCACTGGATAAATGTATGTTCTGACCTTACCAATGAGGGTATATCTCAGGTGTGGAACATAGAGTTTCCATGTTGGTGATGATCAGGTCCAATATATTTGTCCCCCACTTGTGGAGTGTGAGCGACCAGTTGTGCACGCATATGAGTTTACAAATAGTATGGCGAGGAATGTTGGGGCTAAGGTACTATCTGATCAATGTGTGGGTATTTGGCGTCACTGTAATATAATGGTGTTTGGGGAGACACTCATATTGTCCAATGTTCCCAGGAAAGCGGAGTAGAGGTTGCTGGGATTAAGAGTGTGGTCTGTAGCAGGCAACAAACCAAAGGCAGTTTGCACAATGTTGGTATTTATATGTATGGTCTGTGATGGCATGCAGTGCTACCAACCCGGAGGCCAGCATATTGGCCTTCCTACCCTTGATGCCTGTGGATATTCCCCCCTATTTGTATTTGGCCATTCTAGAGTTTTGTGGTCAAAGCATGGTATGAAACACTTAACCTGGTAGTGCTGAATTGTGCATTTGGGAGCCCTAACCAGGTGTCTGTTAGTGCACAGATATCGCTATTCTCCATACTGAGGAAGTTGATTCCTGAGTGGAAGCAATTTGAGGGTAACACATCTGGTGTTGAGCAGCATTACCCACAGTTTCATGTACTCTGCTTAATGTCTATGGAGGTGGGACATTCTTTTGAGCCCCACTTAAAAGAGCCCAGTATGGTGGTAGCAAATTGCCTTAGCCAGTATTCAGAAAGTCCAGGGTATTGGGTGCAAGCTGTGCATAGGAAGCTATGTGGCGTAATGAGCATGTCACCCCAGGCCTGACAGACACTGTATCCCCTTTGGTGACACCAATATGTTAGCCAGCTGTTAAGCTGATGATCAGTTTGTTGGTATACTGTGACATCATACTTGGTGGTATAAGATGGAACAAGGTCCCAGGTCATACTAGCCTGGGCTACATGATCAGAAGAGTTCCTCTATGTATCATGTCATGTGGTCCAGGGAGGAGCGATCTGAGGTTATGCAGCACCAGCATGGGCTAATGATGGAGCCAGTCCTGTACTTTATGCAGGTGACCTGAGAGATGCATGTGTTATGTGGATCCTGGCACCGAGAGACGAGAAACAGGCTGGCTATTCCCTTGTTTGGCCTGGTAAGTGGGGTGGTGTGTCTGACAATAAGTGTCTCTAATACAAGTGTATTAGGTGTTTTTGTTTATACGAAAGGGCAGTGACTGTGTATTAACACTGATGCATTATGAACTATGTGATATGTGGGTATTGGTGGGGTAGCAGTTGTTTGTGTATAACAGAGTCTCTGCTGTTTAGGCAGAGTTTATATGGAAACCTCAGTATGTTTGTATTGTGATAATGTGGTTTTGATTGCAATGGCTATAGGTTTAGCCTGAGACTGATATGTGGTGTATGTGGTTACCTTTGCCACCTGATGGGCCTGTGCCAGTTATGTGTGAAGGCTGGCCTCCTGTATGTCAACATAGTTGCATCTCTCACATATATCTGAGTTTGTTGGGAGGGAGGAGAGGGTTGTCTGTGTACATGAGGCGGAATCTGACATTGTGTCAAATTTACAATATTCACCAGCTGGACTGGAGAGTACACGAAACCGACCCCTGGACATGCGGGATATTATGATGAGATACTCTGTAGCCTGATCTGGATCAGTAGGGTGTTAGGAGTGTGTAAAGAGTATAACAGGAGTTAGTGCTCCAGGTTTGTTGGTGAGGAAAGGAGTCCAGACTGAATCGCGGCACCTCAGCTATTCCATGTCCATAAATGCACTCATGTCCTGGAGTCAGGGCCAACTGTACCCTGACCCAGTATTATAACATCTGTCAGATGATCCCATATATACATACTCACCTCCTAGGTGTGATAGTCCTTATCATCATAGGAGATATCACAAGTAGAATGGCTGAACAGCTCCCTCCAAAGCCAAAAGCATGGCAGCAATTGGATTGTTGTTTTTATGTGTCATGCATGAACTACAAGGCAGACGGGCCCTGCACCCTGAGTCTGTTGAGCCTCACCCTCTCCACAGGATGTGGAACCATTAGATTTGTTACAGCAACATGGCACTCCCCACAAGTGCGTTGCACAACACACCAAGAAAGTATAGTCAGTAAGCCTATGAGAGTCTGATCTGCAAGGAATGTGGGAGTCCATCATACAGAGAGTCATAAACAGAGCTATTGAGCTGACAGACACACACAACCTACCACCTGTAGGTATGTTCATGTGCAGATCATGGTTCCCCAAACATGTCAACTAGACTTGTTTGCAAGGCAATACCAGGACATACATCACTGAACAGAGCTACATGTCCCACATTGACTTTGAATATGCTTTATCAACATTCTAGGGCATAATAAATAAAATAACAATCTGTGTGCATAAATATGTGCTGACATATGAAGGAATGTCAATGTGTCCACAGATAGATCCACACAAGGTAAAATTATGGGGTCCTGTTCAAGCTATTGACACCTAGACCCACATGGCTTCATTCCCTGGTTGCCTAAACAAAGTGTACACATTACCATGTCAGTCATTGATGTCAGCATCTACAAGTATAGCAGGAGAAACCACCCAATAAAGCATATAGTATGCGTGTTAATGTATCTCTTTGATATCATGGCACTAGTTAAGTGGGGGTTTTGAATCACTGCAAGCGGCTGACTGGTGTGTGTTTGAGGGGTGTGTGTGTGATTTCCCTGTAGAGAGGGTGCCCTTTTTGGAGAACTAGGAAAAGCATTTAAAGGGTGCCGTCCTCTTTGGGAAAGATCTGATAATTATGTAAATACCACAAATATAGCAGGAGAGAGCCATAATTAAAAGCCTTACAGTGTGCAGTGTTGTCACATTATCTCTCTAGTATCTTAACATAGTTGGAGGTTTGAATGCTGTAATTGCTGAATTAATAGCGTGTGTGTGACAGTTGGTCAATGCAGTGTGGGTTTGCTTTACTATGATGGCGACATAGTTAAACTGAGTATGTGCATTGCACCACATCAGGCAATCTACAGCAAAATAAATATGTGTACATGTGGGCTCAGTCACTACATAGGTGTGAACCACCATAGTACATGGGCACACGCCATGGGCCGTTGATGCCGCTGCAACTACTCCAGATGCGTGGAGTGCACTATGTATGTATGTGACAAGCCCGACCACTGTAGTGATCTGTGGCCAGGTCATCTATTGCCACACACACCCATGACAGTTACTATAGCAGGTACTGTGATTGAGGGGGTACATGCAGGGACATGGGCTTATGTTCATACACAACAACCACTGTAATAATGGACAGTCATTATAAATTATTACAACAGCCTTGTGGATATGCATTCAGGCCCCTAATGTCTTATGTGATACACGAGGGACTCCACAATACCTATGGATATGTGGATACCAAGGGACAGATGACAACATTGGCCTAATATGTACATTAGTACCAACATACTATTTGAAGGCTACCTCATATGTGGGTACTGTTAGGTCAGTATGCATGTCGAATGGTATTATGCCATTGAAACCACTTTCTACAGCATCTGTTGGACAACAGGTATGTCTGTATATGATACACTTGTGGGATATGCATCCCATCCAGGAGATGCACAGGCCAATGCATGCATTTCCATATGTGGATGGACATATCCCTAGTGTGTCTGCATGTACCTAAGGGCTATATGCCAAACAGGTGTGGTCCAGGGCAGATTGTGGTCAATACCACTGGTTACTGTTATAGTATGAGTACCAGAAGGATCCAACTGTTACTGAGTTCCTAAACTGTGTGTCATTTGTCAGGACATCATCTAATGATTGGTTATAGTCATGCTGTTGAGGTTGTGTATACTACCAGACTGCAAATCATTGACAGATATTAACAGTATCACCCACAGCATAGTGTCAATACATGTCATACACACATGTGTACCCATGTTAGTACATATCTGTGGCAGAATGCATACTGGCCATCGAAGATACTATGAGATGTTAACAATGTGTGTACAACAGGGGTATGTCACATGTCCTATATTGTCCACTATGCATGTACGTACAGACCCAGTGCACACCCACCATGTTCTGAATGTACACCTGCTAATTTGTAATGCACACATCCCTGCGTACTGTCCTCACTAGCATGCTGGCAACTTACTGTACACTTCAGCCAAGTGGCACATGGGTGGACAATACATACTCAGACCACTGGAGTAAACAATGCTACATTGACAATCTAGGCTGTGATGCATAATGCCTGCTCAGATACACCTCTAGGAATATCATTACACTTTCCTGTTGGGCAACGCTATGTGCAATACTGCTATGTCACTCTGTGCATCAGCTACCATGTTAGCCTGTTCTGTATCAATGTTACAGATGACAGGAGGTGGCTGGAGTGTCATGGTCATGCCAGGTGTATATTGGTGATTTGCCAGAGGCCAACATTGACCCATCCAGTGTGTGTCTGTGTGTGTGTGTGTGTGTGTGTGTGGGACAACAATTTACAGCATGGGCCAATGTGGAGTGTAATGTGTGTGTGTATGTGTGAGCCCCTAGTTTGTTGGGTTGTATGTGTGTGTCTGCATGCACAGCTCCACCATGTGGCTGCCATGTCTGAGGAGGTTGTGGGACAGCCACGGGCTTTGTACCTGCTAGGCTGTACAGATCACTGTCTCTGGCCAGAGACATGGTACCTGTGTGCCTGGCAGGGTGCTACCGGACGGTATCAGGTACTAACCCTGACTGGGTACTATGTCAGAGGCAGAGTGCAGCTGACTGGACCCATGTCCCTGATGGGACTAGCCAGAGCCCGTGCACATGGTCTACTAGGATGGTCAGTGGACAGGCCAGCCCCAGCATTGCTGGGGCTGGTACTACTGATGCAGGGAGGCGGCTGTGATCTGTGGGCCATCCGTGACAACTACCAGCTGTTGCTGTTGCTACAGCAGCATCGTCCCGCGTCGCCATCTCAACCATCCCGCATGGTCCTGGCTCATGGAAAACACATTGTGAGGGCATCTAATGTCTTCCCCAATGTCTATCAATGACCTCAGTGTAATTCCGGTTGGCACCCGGCAAGGTCCACGGATACTGTCATTGATGGTGGTGTAATGGGCCCTCTATATAATCCTGTCTGGTGTCGTTCCATATGTGCCTGTGCCTGAATTACAGCCGGAACATACTGGGTTTGTGAAAATACCTCTGGAGGCACATCTGCCAGGGCAATACAACCAGTGGTGCTCCCGAGAACCCTGGATCTGCCTATCATGTTTGTTCCGGTCCGGCTGGCTGCTGTGAGGGATGCAGAGTGCCATGGGTACCACACTCTCCTGGTCAGTACCAACTGTATGCTGTCCCTCGGCTAAGGCCATTGGTGATGGGGATGTATTGGCAGTATGAGTATTAACGCATAGATGGGGTTGAACTCTGTGTACTGTCGATTGGCGGACCAGCGACAGACCCTGTATCAAACCTTCCTGTGCCAGAGATACATGTCTCATCATCTCCACTATTTGTGGCAGTGACTTCAGGTCACCTAAACTCAGCACCTGTGGAGAAGACAGGAAGCACCTTTACAATCTGCGTGTTGTACACAGGCACACATGCACACATGCACACATGCACACATGAACACATGCGCACATGCACACATGCACAGTACGTACACATGCCTTGAACACATGGTACATGCTGTGCACACATGCACTGGTACCATACACTTTTAAGCACATACACACACACACACCAGCAATCCAACACGCACTCATTGGTGGGTGAAGGTGGGTGGTATCCACAAGGCAAACCAGTCCACTCGCGTGTCCAGCCGCTGTAGAATATGTGTTGCTCAAGACCATGCAATTGCAGAGGGTGTAGATGGCCCTATTTAATGACATTATACATGGCTTTGATGCATGTGTAGTTGTTCGATGATTGGCTGCCGCCTGGGCCTGTCTGTGTACGTGATTTTAAACTGCTGTGCCAAGTATTATCAGCTCTGCAATGTCCTGTGCACCATCACTCACAGTATACATACCAGCAGCTGCATGTGTTATCTGTTAGCTGACCGTAGATTGCCATGTCTGATTACAGTGTCTGTGTCCGCCTTGAGTAATAATGGACTTTAGGTGTAGCACATTACATACTATGTACCGCGGTTGGTGGTGTAGACATGGAAAGGAATCCCAATGCTTCGACATGGCCATTGTACAGTGGTTATGGTGAGTGTGGGACATATTACCAGATATGTCGGTGCCAGCCAACTGACGCTGGCGCACTACATGACTACAACATTAAACACTACGCTCAATGTGTGTCATGTAACCCTATACACACAATAGCATTCAGGACATATATGTGACGCACTTTGTACAGATGCGTGACTGCTGTGCATGTGTGTATGCAACTGCATTGCGCTGCTGTACATATTGTGTATAGGTGCATATGTTTGCACACACACACAACATTGTGGTGCAAAGCAATGACTGTGCTGTGATGCACCGCCAACTGGATGGGGTGTGGTACCATGTGCCATCATCATCATGCATCCTGTGGTCAATACGGCTACTAATGAGCAGGTTACTGCCCTAGCATGCTGTACCTGAACTGCAGGTGCCATGGCTGCGTTCACAATTACCTGTCCGCGGCATGGGTGTGTGGGGTGCCAATAGGGGCATTGCCCTAACATGACTGTGTTATGTGTTGAAGAGGTGTTGCATTTGCGGTGGTATACCTGAGGTACATCATGCATGTGGATGACATGTGGGATACTGAGGGTGTGACCTTACAGCGGGTTATTATTGGTAATGCCATATGTAGCATGTTTTTGTGTACTGTGCTGATAAATGCTGGTATGTAACAGCAACTAATGCCTATCCAATGTGCAGTACGGTGTTGCCTTCCACAATGTGTCTGATGCTCTATGTATTGCATGTCATGAGGCGGCTACTGACATTACTGAGCTGTGCAATGTCTTACCCAGCAAACATGCACAGCATGCATTATCTTTGATAGGTGTATTCGTGTACGCTGACCTACACCTCACCTATGACATGCACATTTCGTACCAACATTGCAGTTATACCACACTCCACCAGCATGGTTGATGCGCTGCACCATTCGCACCAGAGGTTCGAGAATATGAGAGAGTTTATTCGGTATTGCTACTGGCATTTGCTACAGTGGGTATGCTAAACCTGGTAGAACAACAGTCAACAGTCACAGGTGTAGAGATAATATTCCAAGTATCGGTGTACAGCACTAGGCAGCACTACTGCTAAACGCACAGTACACATCTCCGCGTGGACATAATCTAACAATACAGTTAACTGTGGTCTACAGATAGGCGCGTGTTACCTGATCCTCCGTACATGGAATATGCTGGGTGAAATCCGGCCTCCATGACAACACATGTCAGTGGTAGTTGCTGCTGTTGTCCAGGAGCCACCATGCCGAACAGCTCCTCCACTCTGGTGGGGGAGATAGCCAATACACCACCTGTAGCAGGCTGTTGTCTTTGGATATCATCAGACGCCGCCCGGTTGTGTCTAATTTAAAGTCACTGCAGTGATGCGTACCTGCTCATATGTCCTGGATTTATGCGTACCTGTAATCGTTTACCGACAAACGGGATGCACGGTGCAGTCCTCTCCTGCTGGTTAGCGGCTTAGCCGGAAAACAGCATTGTGTACTGCTGCCCCAGGCACGAAATCTCTTTCCTTCCTCGCTGCTGTGTAAAGGCGAGGTTCTGTTGGTATGTTGAAAGATATAGATAATATGTGTGAGTGAGTCGGCGCGGCACACTTACTATTAACCACCAGATGCTCGCGCACTGACATATATTCCATCCATTTGTCTGTCGGAGGTTACACCCATTCAATACCACTTGTTGGTTCTCAGGCCTGGCGGCTAACAGTGCCTGGCACATATATATCACAACACTATACCACAACGGTACCTGGCACACTGTTTTGTGACACAATGCACAACCTTGACACGGGGTATATATCACACCAATGCACAAACGGAGATGTCATCCATTTGCAATGAATGTAAAATTACAGTTACGAGTAGTTGCCAGTCAACCACCCTAGTCATTGATGCCATAGCCCTGCCTAAAATATGTACGCAGTTGTTACTATATGGGTGGTATACTGCTGTAACAGGAATATATATGTTGCTGGATGCATACCTTTGTAACACATATATGATTCGCGGCCATGGGTACGGGCATAATTACACTACATCAGACAAACGCCCTGGCTTTCACTGTATGCCAACACGGATGAGCTTTACCTTATTATTGCCATACAGTGCGTGATATACACTGCCTGACCCACTTATGCCTGAGTTTTGTCCCTCTGTGCAGACTGGGAAACACTGAAACAGTGTTTCCAAGCAATGTGAACACACACCGTACTGTGCTGTTTGGGCCTACAGCTTCAGGTAATTACTACAAGTTCATATGGGGTTGGATTCCCCAGCAGTACCACTCACTAAGCATACATGCATTGCTTTAGCCTACAATGAGACACCGGTCATCCAACAAGGAACTGCCGTATTTTATATGCCCTAACAATTTACAATGCACATCTTTTGCTGGCCTCACAGCTAGGATAGCCACTACAATGTCGGTCTGGCTTCACACTAACCTATCACACCTTTACGGACCTTGCACATTCAAGCTTTGCACTTATTCAACCTCACATAGCGGGTATTGCATTGAGTACATGTGTGAGTGCATGGTGTCATGCATTAGGTAATATGCTATTATTTCGGACCTACAACAGCCTAACTCATATCACTACCCTGACTGACACACATGTACTTTGATTTCACTTGCCTGCCAACCAGAACCACGGATAGGGGTTCCTGGGGTGTATTACCAATCTCCCAAACAATCATCAGGGGTATTTATGACAACTGCTAATGAGGCCTTGTTTGCACTACTGCTAGGTGGTCTATTCTGGTGTATGGCATATCTCTGAGATAGGAACCTATCCCTCAGCATGTGTCCTAGGGCCTGTATCTCGGAGGATTGTGATATCATTTGCATGGTGGTTTATTCCCCACTTGACTATGGGTGTGGTATACCTCTGTATGTCTGGCAGAGTCCTCTGTGGCTGATATGCAATACAGTCTAGATGTGGTTTTGTGAGTCCAGTCTGCGGGCATCTGTTTGCGGCCAATTATTACCCTTTGTGAGGTATGTCTGGCTTTTCCACCTGCTGTAGTTGTCATGTGGTACATACCACACAGGACATTGTGTTGATGAGTGGGGAACGCATTTCTATGTTTCCCTAGATGACACACCTGTTGTCATGACCACATACCACTGGACGGATTACAGGGTCTAATATGGCACTGTCTTTATCAAGAGGGGCTACTGTCCACCTGTGTCCCATGTTCCCCTATCCCACAACTGTTGGGTAAATGTTACCTATGTGGTAGTTAATGGGTACAGTGTTTTTGGAAAGGAGGAATGGCACTGCATTATCTACACTTGTCTACAGTCCATGCCTTGGTCACCACACACCTGTTGCGGTACATATGACCCCATGTCTCTCTTTTTTATTTTATATATATATATATATATATATATATATATATATATATTAAAATATATATATATATATATATATATATATATATATATATATATAAAAAAAACACACACATATCTATACACATACATGTACACATCCATTGTTACATAGATGTACATATAGGCACATTTCAGTCCACCTTTTATGGTGGGGATATCACTTATGCACAGTTGTGGGTTACAGTTATGGGTTATATTGCACAGTGTTGTGCAGAATGCACGTGGGTGTCCTCAGCCCATGTAGCTTTAGCAGGCCTCACTGGCTGTAACACAGCAGATCTGACAAATCAGTCCCACAGCGTTTAATCACCACATGACATATATCAGCACTGCATGCTGTTTTCTATGCTGCACACTATGACCTACATAGATATATGCACATAACAACCTTCAACGACAGATATCTGTCCACCCTTCACTAACAGTTGCAGTATGTCCCTTGCCCTATGCACATGTGCAGATACAGACAGATGCGTACTGCTGTCACACATGGATGATTTGCAGTGTGTAGAGTACTCTTCAGGAACATCTACTACATGCCAGCACATACATATGAGTTACATACCTTACCTTTGTATTTCCCTGCTCCGTCTGTTGTTACAGTTTTGTAGGTTTTTTTTTTTGGTTGTTTGTTTTGGGTTTTCTCCCTCTGTTTCTGTTTCTGTCTCTGT
This sequence comes from Protopterus annectens, assembly GCF_019279795.1. Lineage (NCBI taxonomy): Eukaryota > Metazoa > Chordata > Ceratodontiformes > Protopteridae > Protopterus > Protopterus annectens. Next base: position 1,841,733,672 of record NC_056744.1, on the reverse strand, counting down.
TTCTGTCTCTGTTGTCTGTGTCTCTCTCACGCTCTCGCTCTTTATCTCCCTGTACCTGCAATGATATTATTGCATGTGTGGACAGCAAGTACAGCCTGCTTTTCTAGGTATCTGCACTTGTGCATGTGACAGCCTCTGCACCAATTGCTGCCCACCATTCAGTAATTTCATGCAGCTTGCTGTGTGGTGATTGCATTACTCACTGTGATTGCAGCCCACTGCTATAAAATTCTAGGTTAGGTAGGCATAGCCCTTTCAGCTTTCCAAGGTGGGGCCCATGCTTGTTTGCTTTGGACACCGTTGTGTCAGTCAGAAGGTTGGTATATGTCTCTTATCTGAAGCTAGGGTTGTAGCCAGTGATATGCATGTTGTACTCAAACCTGAATGTTGCTGCTTCCAGTACACACTTCTCAGTGTAGACATGTACTCACCCCTCCAAATGCTAACACAGGATACATGGAAGTATGTACTTTCTTTCTGAATTAGACAATTAACTGCCATACAAATGTGGTTATTGTGCTGTATTCCTGTGGCACATGCAGTGTTTGTGAATTGCTATACTGTAATTATTACGTTACTCACTTCTGAACAGTTTGTGGTTTGTTTGTGTTGACATTAACACAGGCTGCTCAACACAACTGGACATATTTCAGTACTGAGTATGCCTACCTACACCCTTGTTTTTGCCTGAATACACAGGTGTGTTGTACCTTTGGGTAGGGGGACAGAACTGCAAAGAGCATTTTTTATTATCATGTGAGATTTATCTTGCTGAACATACAGGGTTGCTGTGTACCTGTTAGTCTTTCAAGACAAGTAGTCTGTCTGCGTAGCTCCCACCTGTGGACATATCCAGATGGTAGCTAGAGGTTAGCCTATTATACTTTGTCTGTGCACCACACCAGTCTTTTCAGCACTGGCACATTGGCATTGTCACAGTTGGTTGCTAGCAGTACATGGCTACATTGATATTTCTGTGTTGTACTCTACATAAGGGCATGCTTGTGGAACTCCTTCCAAAGCTATTTGCAGAGTGTGTAACAGCAGTAATGCTGATATGCCTGTGTGTTTCTGCCTCTGCCAGGCCTCAGATACCTCAGGTATATATTTGAATAGCCTCAGTGAAAGGTACATATAGTGAGATACACCTGCAATATATTACAGACATATTGCAGTTGAGACTTTCTTGGGAATCAGAGCATATGTATAACTACACCTTTTCTGCGTGCAAGCAGTGCCTCTCATTTATTGACATTATTCATTACAGTGATTCCACACTTGTCTGCCTAAAGTTAGTACTTTTCAGTGTGATTCAGTGGGCCACAGCTAACGTTTGTTTAAAAAGCGGGGACATCCCTGTAAGGCAGTCACATTTGGGGGAGTCTAGCCTCTGCCCTATTCAACTTTTCCAGTGTTTATCCTGGTCTGATACTGTGTGGTGTTTGTAAGGTGCTACTGTAACATTATTCCCTGCTAGGATGGCTTGTTCTCTTTTCACAATCATGTCATGCAATTCCACAACAATTGCTGGTAAAGACCCACAGAACAGGATTTGTGTTATACCATTCCTAATTTCCATTTACATTCCCTCATTGTAATGCATGATATATTTATTTCAGCACCAAGTTATTTGTATATCTGCTGTGGCTTAGTGGTAATTCATGCAGTGTATTGTGTCAATGGTCTGGGGTTCGAGACTAGCAGAGGTTTTTTCTTTTGCTGCTGAGCAGAACAAGGGCCCTGCCATAGAGTGACTAAGGCACTTTTAAGCAGTTGTAAGTGGTTTGCGGGTTTGCACGCTTAGTGATGCTTAGCTAAGCACACATGCACACTTGCAAACCTGCTTACTACTGCTTAAAAGTGCTTACTCCCGCTAACCCCACGCTAATTTCTTTTAAAAAAAAAATGGGGAGATAGGAAAGTGGTGAAAAAGGGGGCACAAAGAGGGACAAACAGTAGGTAAACAAGCTTGGGATGTGCAGGATGGGTGTAGGGTGTAGGCTGCCCATTTCTTTACCAGCAACAGCTGTGCATATGCAATAAATTTGGAGTGAAATTTGAAGTCTTCCACCCCTGGGAGAGGGGTGAGGACAACAAAGTATGTTGTGCTGCCAATTATAATTATCAGTTTACATGTCCAATGGACATGTAAAGGGCAGCTATGAGGGTATTTTTGTTGCCCTTTTTTTTTTTTTCAGGTGAGAATGGAAAGTGAGGTAGAGGAAGTAGGTATATTCAGGGAGGTAGGTTGGGGAGGTAAACAGACAAGACAGACAAGATGCAAGGGGTGTATGACACTTGGGGGGGGTGAACACAATTGAGGGGGATGTTTGGAAATCGAAGCCCATGAGCCACAGATGGTAACAGTGGAACTGAGATCCCCACCCATGGGCAGTCACCACTGCACCTTCACAGCCCAGGATGGCTGTGCTGGGGGCGGGGGCAGGCTCCCAAAGCCACTCCTCGAGCTGGCATAGGGGATCAGACTGAA
>NC_056744.1:1841712751-1841730681 GCF_019279795.1 Protopterus annectens | reverse complement strand
CCCATAACATCCATTTTTATTTTTAGTAAAATGGGCACCAGTATCGAAACAAGTCCCTGATAAATATGTATTATTATTATATAAAATTATATGTTGGTGTAAAATGTAATGAAATAGTCCATATATTTTGAAGAAATGTGAGATAACAAAACAATAAAAATGCGTAGATGTGCCTAGTAGCCGAGCTACAGTTTAACACAGGTGAGTGCATCTGCCCGTGAGGGTGAGCAGTGGTTTCACAGGTAAAATGAGTGCCCGGTGAGGGTGAGCAGTACGTTTAACACGCTGAAACTGTGTGCCCCTAGCAGAGCTGAGCATAGTATGCGTGCTAACAGCCAAATGAAGCTGCAGAAACCAGCATATGGCCCCCTGCTTGCGCTGGAGCTGCGCGACCGTGCCAACAACAAATGCGCAACCGGACGGGGCAACGTTGAGCAAGCTGTGTTGCATCAAAACCGTTGCCTTACCACAGAGGATACCTCCCCTAGCCTGTCTCAGACAGCCATAAAATATAAAAAGCAGTGGCCAAAATTCAACCCAGGATACTATGCACCATAGTTGGCAAGGTATTGAACCTACTAGGCCATGACAGCAAATACCTAGAAATGCAGTAATAGCAAAATATATAGGAATTCACTACAAGTGGGAGCATGTGACAAAGCAGGTTTTGTAGAAGTTGATAAATTCCAAAATGGCCAATCACAAGATGTAAGTGTGTGGGGAAAACGGCATATATAAGCGTTCCTTATAGGGCGAAATTACAAGGAAAGTATAAAACGATTGTAGTGAACCCTAATCTCCTGGGCAGCCAGAATGTCAGGGAGTAGGGTGAGGTAGTTGCTTTGTTAAAAGGGTAAGGCAAAGCATTGGAGGGAGTCCGTGATGTTACATGGTCTGGCTCCTAGTCCACAAATCAAGGAGTGCCACCCAACTTATGTAGGGCCAGTAACCCTCTGGAGAGCATATAAGGCTGGAGGCGTGGGACCCAAGGTTGGTTTATGATCTCACCCAGTGCCACAGGGATTCCCAAGGATCTGGAGTGAGCAGGTCCGGCTTCCACCATGCGACCCAAGTAGATTTTCGAAGCAGGACCAATTCGGGAACCTTTGGATCCAGGAGGCCCGCAAATGCCCTCTTCCCCGTACTACTGAGTGCTGTAAGCTACGCATTTTACCATGTATGTAAGAAATTAAAACTAGCTGGATATTATGGGAGATGTGAGTATTCCAATATTACTGTGCATTTATATTTACAGCTGTAGGTGTCCGGTTTCAAGTGAACCGCAGAGCCTGCATGATGATAGGGCTGGTGCGGGTTGCACCACCAGGCAGGGCCGTCAGTAATCCACCCCAGTAACTGTAAAGAAATATAAAAGTATGACAGTTAGGGCAAAAAGAGTGCAGTATAGTCACTAAGTAAATAAATGCGCAAGTAACAGTGTAAAGAGTGTTTGCAAGTATTGCTTGGGATTACAAAAGGCGTTGGGGGCAGTCTGTAAATCCAAACAGAAAATGAAAATGTTTGAAATAAAAGTCTGAAATAAAGATGCCCCACCTGTAATATAATATATTATCAACCTGCAGCAGGCTGAAAGCAAGTACAGCTGCAGAAGATGAGCAAATCACATGTGTGGAATATATCCCCTGTTGAAATACTCGAAACATGACATTGGTGAAGTGGAGACTGCTGGAAAAGGATTGTAATAACTACAGGTAAAAACATGTCAATAAAGCTCTGTGGGAAGTAAGTACCATCCTGAATAGTAGTAAATGGAAAAACAAGCTGAGAGAGTGTGAGGAAAGAGCTATGAATCCAAATTCAATAAAGTAGTAAATAACCCCTTGAATAAAGCTATATAATGCAGGCAGTAAGCATGAATGAAAATGAATGTGACAAGTAGAACCAAAATGCTAAAATGTGTTCAAAGTGTTGCTGCAGCTGGAATGTGTATCCCAAAATCTGGATATAAGTTGTTCTCAGTCCCCGTACTATGCAGATAGTATGACATTGTCTGAAATACCAAACATCCACAGTTGGTTCTATAGCTATATAAAGCAAATGTAGTGAGGATGCTGTAGCTGAACAAAGCCAGATATGAACGTGTAAGTGAAGAAATAATAAAATGTATATTATGTAGCAGTAACAGTCCTATCACTAAATTCGAAGTGCAGTTATCATATAGGAAACTGTAGTTAGAAATAGTGTAGTGTGTATATATCTGCAGCTTATTATAAAAATGTACAGGTATATGTATTGGTATTTGAAGGTGTTAATTATTATTTTCACCCCACCCTATAAATCCACATATAATCCATTCCACGTGAAATAGGCTGGTAAGGTAAAATCACAATTAACACCCCTGGACATTTGTCCTGTTGGGCCATAAATATTTGCATGTAATGCGTAGATGCATCTGCCCTGTTCATACATCCAAACCTGATGGCCTGTTGCCATCAATCAACCCTGCATGTTGTTGACTGTGTATTTCTGTTCAAAATTATGCATGTGTTATGCTCATTGGTTCAATGGGTGGAATATCTTCGGGGTGTTTCAAGTTAATGTAGAATAATACTAATGCATGCTGTTACAACTAATCGGAGAATTTGTTTGTATGCTTACTAACCCAAACTGTCGCGACATAATGCAAAAACATAGGATCTGACAGGGAAGGTGGGTTCCAGCGGACTCCACCTCTCCCACCTCAGCTGGCGCAGTGCACATGGCACTAAAGTGCCCACCCTGGGACCCTCCGTGGCTCCTTGTGCCACCTGTGGGTGGGAAGCACTGCAGGGGAAATTACGGACCTCTCTGGGCAAGTGTGGCCTAGAGAGGAGAACCACCACCTCACCCTCCGTGAGCGCCTGGACTGTGGTGCGTAGGAGATCTGCACCTTGTTCTGGGCCCCTGGCCAGCTTGGAGTGCACAGGTGGCACAACTTATGGCGGGCATGCCTGCTGCCACCCGCCTACACAGCCCCCAGCACAGCCTATCCTGGGCAGTGAAGGAACAGCAGCAACTCGCCCATGGGTGGGGATATCAGTTCCCACTGTTGCCATCTGGTGGGCTCATGGGCTCTGGATATCCAAACATCCATCCCATCACCTGTGTAACCCCCCACACGCGGTCATATTGGAATCGCTCTGTATAAGCGCCTTTGTTTGTCTTGTCTGTTGGGACCTACCCAACCTACCTCCCCAGCTATGCTACCCCACTTCCTTCACCTGACATACCACTCTCACCCGAAAAAAAGGGCAGCTCCTGTACCCACAAAAATTACGCCCCATCTTACATATGCTGCCCATTCCATTACTACTACGGTCTGCTGGATTATGGAAACTGATCAATTACAATTGGCTGTACAACAAGTATTATTGTTGGGTCCTGACACTCCTCTCTCAGGGTGGAAGGTTTCCAAAATGTCACCACCAAATTACATACATATGCACAGCTGTTGCTGATGAAGAAACAAGTTGCAGCTATGGGCCCACTGCTACATCCCTCCTCCCCAAAACCCAGCGCCAGTTTCCCTCACTGTCTTACCCTCTTGTGACCCCCTTTTTCACCACTTCTCCTGTCTCCCCATTTTCATTTTCAAAGAAATTAGCACAGGTGCTAGTCAGTGAGTAAGCACTGTTGCTGGTTGCTGTAAGCGGGTGTGCTTTAGAGCTGGAACGCCAGTGCACATGTGGGAGCCCCGCCAAGAAACCAAGTGCTACAACCCCGGTTACAACTAAGCTTAAAGCAGTGCCTTTAGTCACTCTTGATTGACAGGTCCTGTAAGTCAGTCTCAAAAGCTAAAATAAAACTCACCGTCAGTCCCAAACCCAGGACCTTTAGAAACAGTAGTCTGCATGACCCACTACCTAAGCCATGACTTGTTACACAAGAACATTTTAAGTAAAATAAATATATCATGTAATAGCAGGAATGAATGTAAAGGAATATAGGATGTGTAGACAAACAATAAATCATAAGTCATTCTATACTTACTGTCAAAACTAGTGGATTTCCATAATAGTAGTGTGTGAACAGAAACAGCCACGCTAGTTGGTAGCTATTAGGTAATAATGTCAAAGTTAATGCTAATATATATACAATGTATAGCTTTTACATATATATATATATATATATATATATATATATATATATATATATATATATATATATAGTTGAAAACAAAGGTGCTGTGTGCATACACACTTACTACAGGAAACAGGAGAGAGGAATGGAGAAATGTGGAATCTTACAACACAGCTTCCCGAACTCCAGCATATAAGACACTTACGCATTTTACACCTCACAGAACAGCAGTCCCACAGCATACCAGCATGGTCCCCGGGCCTACAATCTGAAAGTGGCAATGCCTCATCTCACATACCCTTGAGTAGCACTGTCCTGAAATCACAGTGAGAACCTGCAATCAGTACACAACTGGCTGCATGTGTAATTCTCAGGGGCAAATGCTGCTGGCTACGCACAATTGGTGCAGAGGCCATCACATGGACTTTATGCATGTATACCTACAAAACCTATCCCATTTCCCCCTTACACTCCACACATGCAAATACGTTCATTGGGTAATTGTCTGGAGGCAGAGAGAGAGAGAGAGAGAGAGAAGGCAGAGAGAGAGTAGAGAGAGAGGAAAGAAAAAAATAAATAACAAATACAAACAAATAGCAGCACGGCATAATAAACTGAGTTGAAGCTGTCAGCAGTGACACCATCAAGCCGTGCTGCCGCGCCAGCAGCAGAGAAGCTGGGAAGTAGCTAGTAATCGCGAAATCCAGCTGCCAGGACAAAACACAGGTAATGTAAAGTAACAGGTTAATAGTCTGTACGCTAACTGTGAACCCTCCATATGTGCAGTTAGTGGTCTCGTACCTATAGGTATGTCCATGGTGATATGTTGTGGTGCACGAATCCCAACGAAAGGGCGAGCAACTATACATTGGCATGTCATTCAGTGTTAGGCCAGCGATCCTTGGCAGCAGTTTTCCGCTGCAGGAGGCCTGCCTGTAGGATGCGTGCCAGCTGGTGTAACGACTCATGGCGCTTTTAGTTTGTAGTCATCTGGGAACTTTGTCATCCACAACCCGCATGCATGTTTGCCGTTTTCACGCCTGAGAAGTAAATCGCCAAACAAGAGGTCCTAGGACAGAGCCCTGTGGGATACCACATGACTGGCTTTGAAAGTCTGACATGGCTCCTACAATATCGAGCATTATGGATTCTGTATGTCAACCAGTGTGCAAACCCACTCATGTGACAGACATACAAAGTGTCATGTAAGCCAATGAGCCTGTCTTGGCGATGCCTGGAGTGGAGTACTCTGTTGGAAGGCCTTAGGCAAGTCCAGTGCAGGCTGGGCAGCGGACTGTGCCGCCTCTACTCAAATGGGCTGCAGCGACTGCTATGAAAGGTCAACCAGGTTCAACAGGCAGGATCAGCCTCCATCACAAAGGCACCATCTGGCCAGCGACAAGTGTCTCGTGCAGGCACCAAATCTTAAAGGATCGCTGTAGCGTGCATCCCATACTGAATCCATTCCATAGCTTTACACTACCAGGCTGGTTAAGCTTATGGTGCGGTAGTTCCCAGGGTGAGTAGAGGTGCTCTCTGCGTGAGTGGGCAAAACCACCATGTTGCTGTATGCCAGTGTTCAGGTACATATCCTGGCATAGTACGCCAGGTTAAAATATCAGTCTTATACGTGGTTGTATGTCCTTCTTGAGTTCATGTCTGCGCCATCCAGGATACCTATCAGGCACATTGCCGATGCTGTGTGTTCTGCTTGTTGAGGGCGTGCCTCACCTGATACACATGTGAGATGATAAGGAGGTTATATTCCAGCTGTGATAAAGTATTTCTCAAGTGTGGGGAGAAGGAGGGGGGGATACTGCAGTAATCAACCTGTCTGCAAAAGAATGTTGCTAATATCTGTGTGTTCGGTGAATGTTAAGTAGGTGTGTAGTAACTCAGAACATATCTGAGGCATTTGGTCCATATGTGTAACATAACTGAAGAAGGCCTTGTGGTTATCTATAGTGTTCGTGGCCATTTCCCTCCCATCCCGTGGATGTTGTTATGAGAGACCGTAGCTTATTTCCAGTGCTGAACACAGATACCTTCCCTTAATGTGAATCTGCTCTGTCCTGCAGTAGCCTCCTTCTATCGTTATACAATCTGCCTTTGGCTGGGGTCCAGCGGACAGGATGCCTAACCTTTGTGCATAGGCCTGTCTAAGAATGTGTGTGCATGTTCCATGCAATCTTTGGGATGTCCATGGGAAGCATCTCGCAAAGGGGTCAGCAGTGTGGGTTGTGGCTTCCACTGGCCCAGTGGGCTGCATGGATACTCATCTCAGTCCTAACAAGTGAATAAACTGGGTTCTAATCACATACACATATCAAAGCTAGTCTACTGTGCTGGTGGTGGTGGTGGTGGTGGTGGGATATGTATATCCAGGCCGAGTAACTTGTGTCCAGATCACACTAGTGGATGCATGCGCCCACACACAGTACCTTTGTATGAACTCCTCTCAGAGTGAGGTTGTGCATTGGACCCGTCGCTGAGTGTGCTGGACCGATGGGGCATGCTACTATGTGTTGTATGGAATGTGGCAGGTATTGCTGCACAGGGTGTTAATATTGATCACTGATCACTGATATCTGGCCATGTACTTGTGTATCCACTGAAGAGACCCAAGCACATGCTACATATGGGAGTAGTAGTATATCACTACAGTTGAGTATCATGTATAGTATAAAAATGTGCCATATATTGGCTGACATAGTCTGCTGATATCCTGTTTGTGTTCCTCTCTCCAGGACATGGGCGCGCTGGCCAACGCAATCCTGCCTACTCTGCAGCAGAAGATGAGGAGATACACCAGAGCCTGGTGTGGGATTATGACATACTGTTTTCCTGCACCAGCCAGAATCAGCAGGAGAGGGATGCACTGTGGCAAGACCTCCTGTCCGTGAGGGTAAATGACATTGGCACACATAATCGGACATATGAGCAGGTACAACATCACTGCAGTGATTTAATCAGAAATGTCCATCAGCCGCAGCATCGGATATCCACAGGCAACAGGCTGCTACAGGAGTGTGGGTGGCCACACATCCCTCACCAGACTGGAGGGCTACTCCTAATGTGGCTCCAGCCCCGAACAGCAACAGCAATACACCTGCATCAAGCGATGCGGAGGCTGGATCCATTACAGCAGCACTACCTGGACATGGAGTGTGCAGGTAATACGCCAGCATGTACACTTGACTGTTCTGTACACTGTTAGTTTATGCATGTGTAAGGTGTGTCCGTGGTATGTAGGGCTGTCAACATAGTATGTAATTGTGCAGGTGTGATATTGCCAATATCAGCAGCCGGACGTGTGAAAGGCAACTGGCTTTACTACTACTGCACTGGTATATCATATGCAGTATCAATGGTACAGTTGGAAGCAGCCCACTGACATTAATCTCCTCATTTCTGCAGGTCCCTCCGGTGTTACAGCAAGGCAGCCCATCCATGCTGGTTAGTGTGTTTTAACAATACCTATAATAGTCCAGATAGTGCTAGTAATACTAGTGTAACTCAGTAGTGCTCTGTGTGTATACTGCAGTAGTGTGCATGCAGTGCATGTGTGCCTGTGTGCCTGTGTCCACGTGTGCATGTGTGTATGTGTGCCTGTGTCCACGTGTGCATGTGTGCATGTGTGCAAGTGTACATGTGTGCATGTGTGCATGTGTGCACGTGTGCATGTGTGCATGTGTGCATGTGTGCCTGTGTCCATGTGTGCATGCATGTGTGCATGTGTCCACGTGTGCATGTGTGCATAAGTGCATCACTGGTAACATTGTGTAGACATTGTAAACTGTGTTTCCTGTCTTCCTCCCACAGGTTCTGGTGCTGCTCTGGTGTCCTGCAGGGTGTCCTGCAGCAGGGAACCCTGAATCTGGTGCCACAGGTACTGATAATGATGATATCTGTGTAATGGCACAGGAAGGTGTGTGTCAGGGGTCCATCATTGGTCAGCCAACTGACAATACACAGCTGTCAACCCCAACATTAAGACAGTCATCTCCTGCCAGTACATCCTATGTCAACATTGTCCCTAGGTGATGGACAGGATACAGTGGGCATACTGACCAGGGTAATGTGGTATCTGTTGCGGACATGCTTCCCCTGACACAGCAGCTGCCATGGGCAGTGGTCCTGGCGAATGGTACCACAATACAAGACAGTTGCCCATGGGTTCTCGTGGGAGCGATCCGTGGGCGACTGCCCTGGCAGACGCAAAGGCGTCTGGAAGAGGTCTGTCAACCTCCTTTCAGCTATGGTTCGGGCTGCTCAGTGCAGCTGGTGTCACAGATGCTAAAAGAAAGGTACACCTCAGACAGGGTCTGGAGGGAGCTGAGAGCATGTTGCCGTACAGCCATGACTGACAGTATGCATGACATTGTGATGCTATCCATAATTTCACCCCATGTCATAGACAGACGCCAGGGGACATATTACAGCAGTTCCACAAACCACATGTCCATGAGCCAGGGCAATGGTGGGCGGTTGCGCGCTGATGTGGCTGCGTATGCCAGCAATTGTGCAGCAGCTGGCAGTCGGCACGGACGCATAACAGGCCCGCAGATGCCCCACATAGTGTTAGCAGCAGCCCCAGCAATGCTGGTCTGTGCTGTCATCAGAACGCCTTCAGGAGACCACGCACGTAGCTCTGGACAGTCCCAACAGGGACCTGTGTCCAGTCAACACACTCCCACTCTGATGACAGTACCCAGTCTGGCTTAGTACCGATACTCTGGGTCTGTGTGCACCCTGCCAGGCAGACAGGTACCGGGGTGTCCTCGCGCTCACAGACACTGATCTGTATGACCTGCCAGGTGCAGTCTGTGGCTTCGTCCACAAACTCCTCCGTATATGGCAAGCCATGAGGGTGGAACTGTGTGCGCGGCATACACACATGTGAAATGTTAACACCTAGGGCTACCACATACATGCACACACTACACCAACAGTGCCCCACCCTGGTACTGCTGTCCTCACCAACACACATACACACACATGTCAATTGGTGGCATCAGTGGCGACTCAGGCATATCTAGTTCACACCCTGTGCATATGATGAAACTGTGCTACCTCCTGCAATCTCCAACATCACTGCAGGAACAGGTAAACATGTTGCTGATGCACAGGGTGACTACATAGACGTGGTATTAGTAGTATCATGTTGGTAACAGTACAGTGTGCTTCGATATGACTGTGTGTATATCCCAGCATGCCTGATGCAGTAACCTGTATGACTGTCCTGAATTGTTATCTACACTCATAGTACATACCAAAGTGTAACAGCTGCACATTATTGCATACAGGTGCAAGTGATGTCAACAGATAGCCACATACATGGGTAGCACAGGGGGGAAGCTAATGCAAGTAGTGATACTAATGATGGACATGTACAGTAATGGTGGGCAAGTTGCCCACAACGACTATGCAATGTGATGTTTGTGCATGTTGATATGTGTGTGCAGTACCAATGTAATCCAAATCACAATTAATCATGGTTACACATAATATCAGTTCTACCATGGACATCTGAGCTGTGCATTCCTGGTACATGTTGATAGTGCCTCTATATATTTGCACGTTACCTCACTGTTAGTGTTACCCTTCTTCTTGTTGTACAATGGACTACTTCCCAGCCCTCCGCTTACTGCGAAATAGCTTTGTTTGCATGCATGTTCGCTAGTTCCCTGGAACACTGCTTCCACCTGCAATGCAGAGTTCCAGTGCTTCTGTGGACTCCTAGTGACATCTGCATAGCGCATGTATATTGGTGGCGTATGTCGGAGTTTTACACATTACGACAGAATGTCACTGTCTGTCCTGTTCGCATGTACGCCAAGCTCCTGTGCAGTGACACATTGGGTAATATGTCTTACTCCTGGCATTTACCCACGTGTACAGTCATATATGCCAGTGCTAAGTGAAATCAGTAGCAGTACACCCACACATACACGCCTTCAGTATGTTGTCTCCCCATTGGCCCTATGTGTTGGTGTAATCACTCATGGCAATCACACTACTATGGTAGCATGTGCAAGGTTGCAACCTGTGAATCACCTCTATGGTCCAGCTGCCAGTGGTTTGCAGTGAGTCATGTGGCACGTGTCACAGCTGCCACATGCATGCAGTCAACCCTCACCCCTGGCCAGGAACGTACAACAACACATGTGTGGGATGCCACCACATAGCCAATCTGGGGACTGAACACTCTGAACCCAGTAATGCCATACCCTGTCAGGTGGCATGACATACTACAGTGACTACAATACCAGTCTGACATAGACCTGCACTGACAGCAATCTGAACACATCTGGGGCATACTTGAGACCTCAGAAGAAAGCATCCTGCCTGAGCATCACACACCTCCACACAGCTGGCACACAGGCATACGCTACGGGCCGGAACAGAGCACATGCACACATTACGGCAATACCACACATCCCGCGGTGCCACACACCTCACAGCGCCAGTAGGCTGGCTACATACAACACACCTGCTACAAATGTAAGTCAGGTACCCTCTCTGCTGCCGCTGCAGGGTCCTGCTCAACAGGCTGTGTACATGGTGAAGGTCACAGTGATATGCCTGTGGGGCACTCATGGTCCACCTCACAAAACACATGCATACAGGTCAGTTTCAGAGGCATGGACACATATGCACCTCAGCTCATTGACCATGCTGCCACTGCATGGATGACCTGAGACATACCTCCTGACTAAGGCATGATAGGGAAATATAGAAGGATCTTCTCTCAGCATGTGGCATGGGCCAGTATGAGCCTGATCTTGGTTGCCATCATACTCCTCGTACCAGGTATGCTACCACTATATGTAGGAAGGCGTGTTCTATGTCTACATTCTGCTCAATCTCCAATGTCATTCATAGGGTATCCACTGAGTTGTCAACGCAGTGCTTACATGCTAGGGTAAGTTGCACAATGATTTGCGATAGGGCAGCTTGGACGCGACACCATGGGCCATTGTATATTGGCTATGGCTCCCTCTTGATACACACATAGTGCCTTTTGCTGCAAGACATGGATTACATAGCCACCTCCGCGGGTGCATCACACAGGATAGACACTCAACAGTGATGCTACACAACACCAGCAGTGTACACCACAAGATGGCGTACTGCACTGACACTGTCCTCAGCACAGTGAACTGCAATGTCTGTGCAGTACCAGAGTCCTGATTCACAGCTCACAGGTGCAACCCATCACTGCCAGGTTATACCTCATACCATGCCTGTCATCCCCTCACACATGTATACTACATGGACAGTGGGTGGTATCCCAAGGCACCACAGATACACACACCTCCAGGCTGTTGGCACAGCACAAAAGCTAAGCATCAGGGCCTATTCATGTGCAGCTAACAGTGCGTGTTGGACTGCCTTCTGGTTCATAGCATGGCACACACAACCCTCCCATACAGAGAAAGTCCACCTATTCTCCATAACAACACTGACAATATGACAGTCTCATGAACATAAGTCTTTGATATGGCTGGACTGCATCCAGCCAATCATTGTAGTGTGAGCATTACTGTAGCTACAACACACCAGCTGAAAGGTTCCCAGCATGTGGTCACCTTCAAATTGCAGTGGAATAACATGCTTACCACTCCCCACAACAGGTGGGAACATGCAGCACCTGTTCATCGACTAAGGCATGTAGACTATATGGCCCAGACCAGATGTGTATCCACTGGCTGTAGGTATTTTACTATACAACCCACACTGTATAGACACATACCACGCGGTGGCCTCCTGCACAGTAAGACACAGTCATATTGTTGGCGTATTGCGTAATACCATTTATCTACCGAGGCACGTGTCAGACATGGTAACTACTGCAGGTCACAGGTATTTATGTGGTATGGTGTTCGGCCATTACACACATGCATCATGTAGTGCATTGCCATTAAGCTGGTTTAGGTAATGGCATGCATTGTTATGCACAAAGACCTACACAAGGTCATATTGTGTGACACAACCACACGTGGCAGTTGTGGGTTTCAAAACATACCCATCTGTGCTCTGACAATGGTAATAGACCCAGTAGCAGAGCTGCATCTATTGGAATTACTGGCCAAGTAGCCCTGTTTACCGGTCAGTAAGTTGATAGTGTGGGTGACATCCCCTGTGTTTACTGGGGGAATATGCAGCATCTGGTGTATTGTAGTATTTGCCAAAAGGATCTGCTTTCTCACACTTGTAATTACACACACCCTACTACCCACACACACAGAATTGCCATTTGCAGGATCTATACCCTACTCTAATTCATGTCACATTACACGTGAGTGAAAACATACATTAGGCCGCTAAGCGCCTATTCAGATTACTAGTGGGATGGTCCTCTTCTCCGGCTGTACTTATAGGGTGCTGACATCATCAGTGTTTGGAAAGGGGAATGTGCATCCTGTAGAGTGCTTTCACAGTTGTCAAAAGGGGCATCTCCCTCACACAGAATTGCACACACACTAACCCCCCTCCACACACACTGGGCAGTTACAGGATTTAAACTCCTACCTCACTATGTTATGACACTCGTGACAGATGCATTAACAGAGTGCGCTATTTGCATTACTAGGAGGGTTCCCTTCTCCTGCTGTACTTATAGGGTGCTGACATCATCCGTGCTTAGATAGGGGAATGTGCATCCTGTAGAGTGCTTTCACAGTTGCCAAAAGGACATATCCCTCACACAGACTTGCACACACACTGGACAGTTGCAGGATTCAAACCCCTACCTAACTTTGTTATGACACTCATGACAGACGCATTAGCAGTGCACGCTATTCACATTACTGGGAGGGTTCCTTTCTCCTGCTGTACTTATAGGGTGCTGATATCATCAGTGCCTAGATAGGGGAATGTGCATCCTGTAGAGTGTTTTCACAGTTGCCGAAAGGGACATCTCCCTCACACAGACTTACACACACACACTAACCCCCCCCTCCACACCCACTGGGCAGTTGCAGGATTCAACCCCCTACCTGATTATATTACGACACTCATGACAGACGCATTAGCAGAGCGCGCTATTCGCATGACTGGGAGGGTTTCCTTCTCCTGCTGTACTTATAGGGTGCTGACATCATCTGTGCTTAGATAGGGGAATGTGCATCCTGTAGAGTGCTTTCACAGTTGCCAAAAGGGACATCTCCCTCACACAGACTTGCACACACATCAACCCTGCTCACCCACACACACACACACATACTCACTGAGCATTTGCATGGTTCGAACTCCTACCTACCTATATTATGACACTTGAAGGAGACACATTAGCAGAGCACGCTAACTGAATTACTGGGCATCTGGTCTGCACCTGCAGTATTTATAGGGTGCTGACATCTTTATTTCTACAGAGGTATGTACATCTAGTACTACCTGTCAGGTGGGGGATAGCATATATATGCATTTGCAGCCACCTACGTCAGGGTCAGATATGCACATCACACTGGCAGGTTATGTTCTATACCATGCTTCGTGACCACAGGACCTGTGTAACACACAACACAACCAGTCCAGAACACCACTCCTACATCCAGGACACACATACACTTTGCTTCCCTGAACAGTGCCAGGATATGCAGGTGTTCACATACACCATTCCAGTTGTTAACATCAGGTACAGGCATATTATGTGTGTGGAACCACTCAGGGCCTCTGTACCACTTTACCCTTATAGCCACGGCTAATTTCCCAGGGTCCATGTGCGCATGGCAGAACCACTCACCACAGCCACATGGGGAATACATATTGCACCTGTCCATCTGCAACATGGGTACTCACTGTTCCACACCAGAGGTAGACCACCATTGTTGATATCTGACCATACCCACCTTTCTCCCCCTGGGACATCCATATCCCATCCCCACCCCCAGGCAAGGTTGCTTTTCGTCTCACTGCAAACAAACTGTATTTAGCACAAGCAGACTCTACATTTGTGAAGATCAGTGGATTTACTTCAAAGGACCCATGCTGGGGACTATACTGGCCACTCTGCATAATCCTTGACAATTGCATTCTATGAGCATGTGTGTAAGGTTTGGTGCATTGATCATGCTATCCCACATATACCCAAGGACTGCTCCATTAAACAAGACACCTGTCAGGTGTACACCAGCCATATATGAGCCAGTCTGAACAGACAGAGTGAGCTAATAAGCATTGCAGAGCTGTAGCCCACAGGAGAGGAGGACATCTGTGAACAGTACCGCATGACACTTCATTCCTTACATAATCATCACAACAGACACAGTGTTAACAGTGGAATTGTCTGGACAATGCAGATAGTGGGCTCCTCTCAGTCTGTTATGACGCTCCCTCAGTTCCTGTTAGAGGTCCTCAGGCAACCCTTTTCCAGCACACACCAACAACAAGTCTGTCTGTGGCTTTAGCACATTCAAACCCTGGATTCCACTGTGCCCCTGCTTGACAGAGGCACAGCTCACTAGCCTCACATCGCTGCCTATGTGACCTACTTTACAGTGGCACAGCAGCCTACTGTACTGGGGATGCAGATGCTAAGCACACTCTGGCTGCTGTCATTCACTAGGGCAACAAGCCCAGTATTGACCTCTACACCCATATGTTCGAATTGTCAGATGCGTACAATATTTGTTGTGCGGTAGACTGTTTGCAGGTCTTTATTGCCATAGCATTCCCTGTTCCTAAGTGAACAACTTGTGTATCTGTGGAAGATGTTTGAATATGAGGGTGATCCACTATATCACTTTATGTCTCTGTAGTCATTTACTGTGTGCACTGGGCAGATTGCTGGCGCTTGTGGTTGGTTCCTGAGAATGACACGCATAAATACCAGATATGTGTGGCCAACTGCTAAACGTGAGATATGGCCTTAGTGTGTGAGCATGCCTCAGTTCAGCCTTTCCATGGCACATGTTGTCTGACATATGCCTCATTTATCAAAGTGTGCGAAAGCATGCCCAGTGTGAGCTTTGATATGTTGAACTCTGCAGTCCACCACATATTTGGGTGTGTGAACTTCAACAATATCCTCACGCTTATGGTTGTGTGTTGGGTGTCATGTTGTGTACTAATCTTGGCCAACTGCTTTCGTGTCTGGCCACAACAGGGATTATACCTGTGCTCTGGCAGGATTGCATGGGATACTTTGCATACAGTTGTCAACATCCTTTCATAATGACCTGACACTGTAGTACCAGAGTAGTGTAATTGGTTCAATACTTTCACCGTGGTGGACAGTATCCTGGGCTTCTAGTCCTATCACTGCTTGATAATCTTCATAGTGGCGCACACAACAGACTGTGTAGGGGCCAAGTTGTGCACATATTATGGGACCATGTTATTATGTTCAGATATGGACTACCCACACCAGGCTTGTCCAACATTGGTAGTGTATTCCACAACATAGGTGGACATTGGCAAACACTTTCAGTTTATGTTCCCTAGGCCATTTCTGATGCTAGTCACAGAGTGTGTTTGTCCCTTCTGACACACATTATAACTGAGTCTCTGCCATGACATATGTCATGGTTAGTATACTGTGCTCTGTCTACCTCTGACATAACAGTGATACTCAGGGTTAACCTACCATCTCCCATCCACTCACTGTGGATTCCTCCTTGAGGGGTGTCGATAGATGACCTCTGGGCTAACCTGTACTGGGAGTTTACTCAAGAGTGGGGTGTCCCTGTGTTATGGATCATTCTGTACAGCTTGTCCTATGTATGTCAGTGCTGGGTTCAGGTCTCTTTATGTGCATAGCTCACTGCCATTCAGATCGTGAAAAGGTGCAGCATGTTCAGCTGGATCCCAGCTTTCTGTGCCACATGGCTTCATACATCAGGCACGCTTGCTCTGGGTAAGTAGTATGGCAGTGTGTGTGGAGCTGCAGTTTGTTTACCAGGCAACACATGGCATCTGTTCATGCTCTTTTGCTACCTTTTGGTGGGGTACTGTTGTGGACTTTACAGTTGATGGAGGTGTCTGCTGAGATATATCCTTACAGGGCTATTGTAGTCACCGTGATGACGACTGATGGCTTAGTTGATGACTGCAGAGCCACAGTGGACCTCCCTTTATCTACATCTGACAACCTTCATGATTAGGTGGAGTATATATGGTATGTTCTCATGTAACACTACAGCCACAGCCGCGTTTGTCCAATGCAGGATATCTATCACCCTAGGTCTCCTCGAGGTCTCTATTACATGTTAGGTAATGTGAATGGGTTAACACCCAAAGTGGTAATTTCAGGGTACTTACTGTGAAGCATCCACATGGTGGTTGTCTATACACAGTTCCCTGCAATTAGTCTTGCCGACATGGCTATGGCTCCCAGTTGTCTGTTTCCTATGTGGCCCTTTTGTGGGTTGGGCTGTTTGGTGTCAGCTAAATTTCGGATATGGTTTCGCAGTTTGTAGTACTTCTGCATACATGTTCAGCGTCACAGTCCTTCCATGTTGGCCTGTACCCCAGTGTGGACATATATATCGAACGGGAGGTCCCCAGGACCAAGCCTTGTGGGATGCCACTATATCTCCAAAGCTTTGTAGTCTGGACATGGATGCATGTCTGACCATGTCAGTTCTGTCCTTGGTCTGGTTTGCAACCAGTCTACTGGACATATAGGGGTTTATATTTAAGCTGGTGAACATATCCATACTCGAACCTCAGAGGGTATTGTCTGGAAGCATATGTATCGGGTCCAGCTACGCTGTGTGTGGGATCCACATTGCCCCCATCAATGACCTTAATGACTGTTTTAAATGGGTCAAAACATGTTTAGGGGCAGGATCTGCAGTTCTCGAGCAGCCACACTGGGTAGGGTCCGTGTCAGTAGGTCCACAATAGCTTTATGCCCGGCGGTATTGGCTACTAACTTTCCCATAGCCAGCAGACCAAGCTTGCCAGGATCCTAGTGTAGTTTGCAGTGTCCATTCAGGAAACACCTTTGTTGTGAAGGGACCACCGTTGTTGCATACTGCCTTTAGTACATATCCTGTGGTGGCTGTTATTGGCAGTAGTGGATTTGGCATTCCATTATTCTGGAGTCCATGTTAATTCCCCAGCTCTGGTGGACACCATCACATATCTTTGCTGCTGTGTGTTTTGGTTTTGCAGATGATGGCTGTTACCTCCGCGATCTGCAATGTTTCAGGGACCAGCAGTCTGCTGGGATAGATATTTTTCATTCTGGAGGGGGGGGCTGCACTGAACCTGCCAGGCTGTATATTGGCAATATGTGTGTGTGTTTGTATGTTGTTTGTAATACTATCTGTGTGATCTGAGCATATCTGTGAATTCCCCAAATATGGTTCCCATCAAGCAGTGCTTCCTGCGGGATTATCCCAGTGTCCTGTACAGTTTGTATCTTCATAGGTTCATAGGTTCATATTTAGGCTATCCAAATCTCTAGGCACAGTAAAACCTTAGCCAGAGTGTGTGTGTTCCTTTACGCCTTTGTTATGTGGGGATCATTATGGCCATTTATGATTTCTTTACTGTGCCTCTGTCTGACGCGGACATAGTGAAGGCCCCCTGAAAGTGTTACGCGTATGATCATCCATCCACTTGGTAATATTCCTGTTGGAGAGGTGTCAGTGAGGGCTCTGCCTAACATGGATTGGGATCCTGTTTCTGGGGTGTGGGGAGCCTCTGCTATGCATCTGTCCCTCCAGCACATCCTATTTCCATTATGTGTTGAGGCTGACATCTGTCACTCTCACAGCTCCAATGGCTTTGATTTCCTGTGATGGAGCATGTCCATTACTCCTGTGCTGGACACCGTACAACAGGACATACAATGCCTTCTGCAGGCAGTCCAGACTGCATTCAGCTGGAGTGTCTAC
>NC_056744.1:1841682059-1841712251 GCF_019279795.1 Protopterus annectens | reverse complement strand
CCCCTTGAAGAAAAATGGCAAATACTGCAGGACTCCTGCAAATGCACCACACAAACAAAAAAGGACTGAGTCCCCATTAGTAAGAGCCCTTTTTTGCCCAGTCTCGACATTTCTTGAATCCAGACTTTGGGTGTTTGTCTTTATCCTCAGACATATCAAGAAAATAGTAACTAAAACACAAGACAGACAAAGCCTAAATAAGCAAGAAACAGTCATCTATACACAAAAACACGCCTAGATTCAGGTAACAGCCCTAGAAAAAACAAGCAATTAACCAGATATTTAAGAAAACACAAACACAGTCTAAATAATGGACAAGGGCCAAAAGTACAGTTTTGTACCTACCATAAATGTAGATGTCTGATAGACATGAACTGCAGTCATAACATTGGGTTGTCCTGCCTCAGGCAGCCCTCGGTCGGCCGATTCCAAAGTCTGGGTCTGACGCCCCGATGTCGATTTCTCCCCACGTCAGGCGGGAGTACATAAGCATCAGCACGCCATTTTCTTCAGTGTTTCTTGCCCCAGATCCCAGGTTCCTCCAAGGAAGGCTGTAATCAAATTGGAAGACAAAAACAGGATTCCAAACAAATAAATGAGCAATAAAACAAATACACCATAACAGATATCCCAGCTAAGATAAGGGATAGAGGGACCCTAGGCATGGGGGTATGGAGGAGGAAAAACTGCAGTTGCATGTACAATTATTATGGTAGGTACAAAAAGTACATTTTTGTACCTACCATAAATGTAGATGTTGGGGACCACATTGCTGCAGTCCTAACCATTGGTGTCCGCTGTCCCAGTCGGCCCAATACCAAAGTATGCGCCGGGTCAAGCGATTAGACTGCGCCAGACGCGGGGTACAAATCCCATGACCGACGCCATATCTCAGTCTTTTCTTGCCCCAGATGTCAGAAGACCTAAAAGACAAGGCCAAAACCAAAACACCAAACACTCCTGCACCAAAAATATGTACCATATATACAAAAATTTCAAGAGTATAACCTCACCCACACAACCACCCCTAAACACAGAGGGGGAAAGGGGGGAGGGGAAATTGGGCTGGGAATGTGGATCCTCAACATCTACATTTATGGTAGGTACAAAACTGTACTATGTTCTTCATTCCACATTGCTGCAGTCCTAACATTGGGTAGAATCCCAAAGCAGAATGAGGGGAGGCAGCAAATCATAAGGAAACAGGGCTGATAACATGCCTGCACAAAACCAACAGCAAAACCAAAGCCCTAGACTTAGAGTAGAGGAAGGTGGTAAATACTTAGAGAAAATGCACTATGAACTCAGTAGCTGCCTCAAAATATCATAGTAGCCACATGAAATGCTGTAGAGTGGCGGTAGCTAATTGGAATGAGGCTAATCCCAGCTAGATCTCACTTGCCACTTCGGTGAATAACAAAATACAATATAAAACCCAATCCACTAGAAATAGTTTGTTTTGTACAGGCTTGCCCTCTGAACTCAAAAACAAAAGAAACAAACAACTGCTGAGACTGCCTAAAATCCCTTAGTCCTGTTAAAATAATAACATAATTTGCCTGTGTACATCTAAGAATTGTTAAAAATCTTTTCCCCTTTATTTTAAGGATCCTGCATAAATAGGCTTAGAGTAGATAGTTTGGTTTAAGCCACACCTTTGTAGGCATAAAAGGAAGGATTAGTCTTATTAATGATACCCTATCCTTGCAGAAAAATCAAAAATCAACATACAGAATGACTGTAACTCAGAAGCCTCACAGAGTAATAGTAACAAAAAGCAGATGTATTCAGTGATAATATATATATTCCATGACAAATATTTCAGTTCAGCAGTAACGCAGGTAAAAGGATTATGAGTGAAGTTTCTCAACACAAAATTGGATCCCAAACTGGAATGGGAGCTCTAAAATGGGGTGCCTCTAAAATTGCTTGAACAAGGATGTGGCTTGGTGGGTCACAATCGTCATAGTAATTAGTACCCAAAAGCATGGGAGATCTTATGGAAGAGAGACAAACCTTTGTCAATAACTCAGTAAGATATTGAAGAGCCACACTTTCAAATTGGGCTCAGAAATCTCTCCAAGTTGATTCTTTTGCTGCAAAATTGAAATAAAATCTTCCATTTCTGCGTGCCAGCCGCACTGGGGTCTTTACAGCTCCTGATCACATTTAAACGACGGGGGTTGGACCTACCATCTCAAAACAAGAATATGCCAGGCTGTTAGATGGGGAGTGAAGCTGACCCAGGCAGATGACGATCCCTACAAACAACCCAGGTTGGAATCAGGGTAAAGGCCATGGAAACTGCTTTACCAGACTCTCAGTAATAAGGTACCCAGTGCTGCAGGCCAATCTGGGCTATTATTAAAAATCATCCTTAGCTTTGTCTTGTCTGACAGAAGTACACCTTTGGGAGAAGGCAGGGTGAAAAACGCATGCATGAAGATTTTTCCAACTAGAAAGGCATCCAACTTTCCAGCTGTGTGATGAAAACTCCTTGATGCAAAACTTTTGGCAGCTGGCTGGTTTGATGGAAGCGAACAGATCATGTCTGGAGTTTACATGACACTAATAATTTTTGAAAAATACATGAAGATCAGTTTCCCTCGTGGGGATCCATGATTTGTCTACTTAACATCTGCTAAGGTTCCTGTGCTCGGCAAAACAACGCCTGAAAGAGTTGGTTATAGGCTGAAACGTCTCCCATAAATCAATTTGCTTGCACACAGGCCTGGTGGAATGTGTTTCCCCTTGTTTGTTGGTGTACCACATGACAGTTGTATTGTCTGTTGAATCAACACCTGCCTGGAAGAATAACTCCCTTGAAAGCCATTAAGGCGAAACTGGACTGCTAACTGTCTCTTTCATGTTGATATGTAGATGCTGCTGTAGTCTGGCAGACCTCTTGTCTTATCACTGTTTAGATAGAGCTCCCCAAGCAATGTCTGAGAACTGTGTCGTTAAGTCTGACTTGCCTCTGGCACGGTCTGAAGTCCTTGTTTGGAGGTGACATTCTGAGCCCACCACAAAAATTTCCTTTTAAGATACAGGTATTCTTTGGACAACCAGTGTCCAAATCCTGTGATGCTGCTGTGTCCATACATTATAGAGATACCCTTGCTGCTTGCTCATAAGCAGCTTGGCATTGGGAAGCACCAGAATACAAGATGCCATGAACCCTAAGGCTTGAAGGACTGTCCTTGCAGTCAGCCGGACTGAAGAGATAGTTGATGGAAGTAAATGGAAAGATTCTTTTGTTTGTCCGGGGTTAAAGAGGCCATCTGGGCTGCTGTATTCAGTCTCGCAGCGACAAAGCACATGTCGTGAGAGGGTACTAGACTGGACTTTATTTCGTCACAGAATACCCTAGGCATCTTAGCACTGCTATCACATATTCCAAATGCTGTAAAAGGTCTTCCTTTTCTTGAGCCAGAATCAGGCAGTCGTCCAAGTAAGGATAGATTTGAATTCCTTTAGCCTGAAGTAAGCTATCACTGGAGCCAGAACCTTTGTGAATACTGCAGTAGATAAGCCAAAGGGCAATGCAGAGAACTGATAATGGAATTTCCAGCTCGAAGCAGATACTTCCTGCAACTCAGTCTGATAGGCACATGAAGGTAAGCCTCCTTGAGATCTAAAGTTACCATCCAGTGATCTTTGCCCAGCAGAGGTAAAAGTTGTTGTACGTCAACATTTTGAACTTGGGAATGTCCAGATAAGTGTTGAGGATAGATAAATCCAAAATTGGTCTCCACGTGTCCCTTCTTGGTACTAGGAACAGGAGAATAAAATCTAGGCCCCTTTCTGGCACAGGGACTGGCTGAATGGCCTATTTGGACAACAGAGAAATTTGCTTGTAGCCTCTTTTCTTTGTAGAGGAGGAATGTCTGGCATGCCTTTGAAAGGAGGCAAGGTATGGAAATAAAACCTGTAACCTTAATGATATCCAAAAACCCCTCTGTCTTGGGTAATTAAAAATTTTCTTTGAAAAAAGCCCGCCTTCCCCCCAAAGGTGCTGGAAATGGGCAGCTGGCAGGTCATTGGGTCTTTCGAAAAGGGCTGACCCCTGCCCCCACCAAAATCTGAGCAGGTGAACTCCTGTTCTAGGCCAAAAGGAGGGCCCCACCATTTAGACCTACCCCCAAAACTGGGAATCATAAGCAGGAAAGTCCACCCTTTGTAGGCCAATTTCTACTAAAGAGGCTGCACCTGCAAAAATCTTTAACAGTTTTAGACTTAGCCTTGTCCTCCATTTTCTTTAAAACTGCTTCCCGGGGCCCAAAAAACATCAGATGTAAAACATCCAAAATCCTTGTCTAACATGCTCAGCTAAATTCCCAAAGGAACCAAAGGGTTTCCCCTTGAGTAAAACCCTTTTTTTGGCCTTGTTTTTCCTTGGGGTTTTGGTTTTTGGAACTTTTCCTTTTTTTTATTCCCTTTGGGGATTTGAGGCAACCTTTTTGGGAAAAATTTTTTTTAAAGGGGCCCCCCCCCCCCCCCGGGGGGGGGGGGGGGGGGGCCCTTTGGAATTTTTGGGGCGGGTTTGGGGGGTTTTTTTTGGGAAGGGAAAGGGAATTTAAACCTTTCCTTGTCTTTTGCCCAAAACCTTTTGGGGCCTTTGTCATTTTGGGCCCTTTTAAAAAGATTTTTCCCCCGGGGGGTTTCTTTTTGATTTTTGGAAGGTGTGACCCCAAGTTCAGTAATTGCCTTCCGGGGCCCGGGTCCCTCTTTGTTTTTGGGTTGTTTTGGGCCCCAGTCGCCCCATCGGGTTTTTTCCCCCCTTTTAAAATTTTCTGGAATTAGGAAAGGCCATTTTTGAAAATTTCCTCTGGGGTGGTAACCAAAAAAATTTTGCTGGAATTGATTTTGTTTTTCCCTCAAGAAAACCCTTGGGGATTTCCCAAAAAGCTTTTTCTTTTAGGGGCATCCGGGTTTTATTTCCTTGAGGTAGGGGTTAATCAACCAAAGATTCCTTCCCCCGCATGGGAAAAAGGCTTAATCACTTTTTAATTTTGGGAAAATGAGAAAGGGTGTTTAAAGGGGAAAAACCCCAAAGGTTTATTGGCCCCAGGAGATTTTTTTTTGGAAACCAAAAAAAACCCTTAAAGTCTTTAAAAAACTTTGGCCTCTGGGGTGGAGGTTCCTTTTTTAAACCTCTTTTGTTTTGTTGGGGGCAAAGGTTTTGGGGGGGAAAATAAACCCCTTTGGGCCCCTGGAAATTTTTCCTTCAACAGAATCCTTAATGGTTTTTGGGCCCCTGTTTTGTCGGGTTTGGCGGAGCAGGGGGAAAATCGGAGTGACGGGAAATCAAAAACCTCATCAACCCCGGGGTAGCTGGCCTGTTTTTTGAAAAAGGCCCTCCCTTTTTCCTGGTAAATTTTCCGGGCCCCTCCCACAAAGTTTCAGGGTAAAATTTCCCCGAAATATCCTGGGGGGAAGGCAGAGGAAGGCCCAATCAGAACCCTAATCTGGAAAGGATTTTTCCCGGGAATGAATGGTCGGCCCCAAGGGCTTCATCTGAAAAATCTCTTTGAAACCCTGGGCCCTTTTTTGTAAAAGGGGCTGAAAACCCTTGTCGGTCCTGAGCCTTTAATTAAAAAAAATTTGATCTGCAGCTGTCATGACTGTTTATCACGGGGGCCCCTGAAAGGGTTTGGAGGTGAGCTTACCTGGTGCAGCCTTATGCTGTGTAGGCCTTGAGGGGGAAAGGGGCCAAAGCTGCCCCGGCGGAGTGCCTTTGCCCAAAGGTTGGGAAAATTTCCTGGCCCTTTTTCAGGAAAAATCAACAACACGGGGAAAACCCTGGGGGGAAACCCCAAAAAGCTTGCTGGCCTGGGCGGTAAGCCTAGGGGGCATTGGGGGGTTTTGGCGGGGGTGGGGAACCCGGGGGGGAAAGGGTCCCTCTTTCTTTTGGAAAATTTGGCCCCTTTTTGGGGAAAATTTTAAAAGGGAAATTTTCCCCAAAAAGTCTTCAGAAAATTCCGGGCCCCTAATGGGTTGGCGGGGACCCCTTCGGGGGTGGGGGCAGAAGAAGGGAAAATCCAGGGTTTTTTTTCCACAAGACAAACAATTTTAATTTTCAGAATTTTCTGACATGGGGAGGAAAAAAAGGGCCCCCAGGGGTTGGTTTTTGAGAGGTATCAAAAACCAGGAGTGGGGCCTTGCAAACTTTTGGGGCACCCCCAAGAAAGACAAAAAAAAATGGTTTTGATCTTTTATCGCCGTCTGGCGGGGGGAAAAAGGCAATCAGGACACGGACCCAGATTTTGGAACCCGGCCCCCGGGGGCTCCTGGGGCAGGCCCCTTTTTAGGTTGCAGTTGCATTCTTAAAAGGCTTAAAGGTATTTAGTGGTTAAAAACAATTTTTTTTTTGCATTTTAAAAGTTTTGTTTTGCTCAAACCTTGCACTTGGAGGTGCACTTTTTATGCTTTGTTGCATTTATAAGGTTGCTAAACTGTGAATACTTACTTCAGATGTGGAAAACCTTGCGTGAACTCAGCAAGTGGGGCTCACCCACACTGAAGATTACAATCTCGGGATTAAAAGAGTGGAACTTAATTTATGGTGAGTTAAGGGTATCATCTCAGTAATGAAAGCAGCACATGCAACAAACATCAGTAGTAACAGTCTGGCATTCTTCCAGAACGCGTTGTATTGCACATCTATTTTGCCCAAACTACTACTGAAATGGATTTTCAGTTTGCATTTATAAAATCAAAACTTTGCTTAACCTATAAACCTGACAAGTCCTTAAACATGCACAATGTATCCTTCTCTTGTTTATATACATCTCATCTTAAATTCCACCTCGCCACCTTTTCCCAACATCTGTCCACATCCTTCCCAGAGCTGTAGCCAGATTAATCTAATGCTCTGACAGTTCCCAGACTGGCACACCACCTCAACCCAGCTTACAAAATCTCTCTTCAGTTCAGATTCCCAAAAATGCCTTCCAAGTTTGAACAGCAGTCATTCTTTTAATTCAAAATGTAAAGCCAATTACTTACATTCTAACATCCACATGGCAAACATGGTTTGTTAAGCTCCATACAGCCTTTAAATATCCAAAAGTGATTAATAAGCTCTTCTGACACTTCACATCAAAGATTCAAGTAACCAGACTACTAATATGCACTTAGTGAGTTGCACAATATGATGTAATGCAAATGCCTTTTCTGCATTTTCTTGAACTAGTACACTATGGTTTCATCATAAATAGAAATGCAACTCAGAAGACTGAGAACACCAAACATAAAAAACCAGGATGTTTGTTAAGAGTTTCTGAAGCCGTTCATGTATGAATCATGACTGAAAAGCGTTCCAATTACCAAACGTACTCAATAAAATTCAATTAAATCAATACGTTTGCCACGCCGAACTGTCCTGTACAACATACAATTGTTTAATGCAACCCACAAAAGTAGATTATATTTGGGGGCACTCACAGCAAGTTAACTGCAACTATAACACATTCTTAAACTACAACAGTACACTAAATCACTTGAAGAAATGCAGTCATACAGCAACAGTGACAGAACCAAAAAATGCAGACAGTTTGACATAATCTCTTCCTGTGTCCTGCATGCAGGCGGGGTGACATCTAAGGCTGTAACACATGCAAAGGCAGGGGGATAAGTTATGTGAGCGACGCAAGCACTGGACAAGAGAATGGCAACTCCAACCTGAAAGAACTTAAAAGACGCATACATCTCCCAAGCTTCAGAAATGCAGCAGCAACTTCAAAATAATGCTTGTGTGTGTAATTAATGTAGGACTACTTTTCAGGAGAGCAAATGATTTTTCTATATGGAAGTAAAAACAAACACACAATCTGAGAAACATGGTATGAACTGTTTAAATGCATAACGGCTTTAATAATGACTTTGTGCTTTCTTACCAGAGACAAATAATCCAAGCACTCCTCCATAACTAAAATAGTCAGTATAGATTTCCCAGGTACTAGTAGTTAACAGTCATTCCTCCTTCCATAGAAACAAAGACAACCCAGAAGTGGCTCCTCCTCAAATAAGACCAGTTCAGTATCAAAACTTAAAAGCTTCACAACAAGCCGTGCATGGCAACCAGCAAGCGTCTCTGTGTGTAAGCGGGACATGATCCAAAACTAGAAAGTTGAAGTTGCTACCATGAATGCTAAGATACTAACACCCCAAATCTTAATCCCAAGAAAATATTCACTGTATTCATTTGTCACATAACACCACAAAACTGTCAGTACATCCACACATGGTTTGTCTGGTATCCCTGCAGCCAGTTTTGCTCAAAAACAGAATTGTTCTACAAGTGCTGCTTCAGAACGGTTGACTTCTCACCCCTTCAGCTTAGAAATTCTACCAGTTACAGAAGCATCACTCTGCACTAAAAGCCAGACAAAAAACAGACTATCGGTGCTGCAACTAGGACCCCAGTCTAGTCTCCTCCTCTCCCTCATATTACACACAAGTTCTCAAATTACACGTAGTTTGCAGCTCCACCTATGTAGCCATCGCGAAACATACAGCACATGTAAACACCTTATCATACATAAAATGTTAAGAGAACAATTCCAGAATGAATCTTAAACCATCACTGCTACTGCAAATACAAATGCTAATAAAATATATTAGAAATTATAATTTAAAAACTTCCACTATATAATGCAACAGTGCTCTGAATGTGGGCTGATGTTCTGCAGAGCTGAACAAGTTATACAAAGTGAAGACTGTCTACAAGGAAGCCATACAAATCTCTGAGCGGCAGTATTTTTCTTACACTGCTAGAAGTTGGCCAAACATTTAAACAGCCATACTGCAATTAATTTAAGAATGTCAAGCAAAATCTAAGTTTTTATTTATAAAATTCTGTTGGGCACAGTATGGTGGGATGGAGAAGTCTGCACTTTCCCGCATGAAGTGCGGTGTCTCAAGAGTAGTAAGCAGCAAATGCAGCTTCGGGCACATTGGTTTGAATAAGTGTACTTTTTTTTTTTTTTTAATTCAAGGAACCTGCAGGTGTAGCAGCTCAAATACATATATCAATACAGACACAGAACAGTTGTAAAATCTTCACTCATAACAATAAATAGTCCTTCTCTTCACGGTTGCAGTATTCATTTACATGAGGGTTAGTTCCCTGCCGTAGGCAACCTGACATCTGCCAGTATACAAAAGACTTACTACTGTAGGGTGTGTGTGGTATATCTCACATAAGCGATCGTCGGCTATATAAGCCCGACGTGCCACCAGCACCAGCCACAGAACTGACTACCCCAGGATGAATGCCAGCCTAAGAAATAGGGTAAGAATTAAACAAGAAAGAAGAAAGGCTAGGGGAAGTGAGGGGGGGATAGGAATACTGCAAAAGAGAAGAGGACATCTATCATTATGGCAAGATTTTACTATTCTATGTCCTTCTATTTGTTTGTGCAGTATTCATTACATGAGAGAGAGAATACTAAAGCTCATGCAGCAGGAGGAAGGTGTAGCTGAGGAGCTCTCCATTGTAGTGTTTGGTGAAGAAATGGACTGAAAGGTTCATGTAGCTGCTTCAAGAACTGAATTAGTATCCAATCCCTTGAAAAAAAAAGGGCCCCCAGATGAGGCAATAGCCCTGGTGAAGTAGGCCCTGACAAAGGGAGGGAGAGTCTTGCCATGGTGAGTGTAGCAAAAGGTAAATAAATCTTGAAAAATTCAGAGGAAATAGTTTGTTGGACAAAGCCTCCCCACAGCCCTGGGGTAGTAAGGAACAAAAAACTGATTTTGACTTTCTAACTGCTTTTGGATTTTGTTTTAAATAAAATCTAAGCTGTTCTGTTGACATTCCGTAAAAGCCATGGAGCAACCCTCTCAATATGTTTCTGTGGGAAGGAAGAAAGTGTAGGTAAGTGGATGGGCTGATTTTAAAGATGCAAGTCATTGACTACCTTAAGCATACAATGAGGCATTTGTGCACAGGGAAACTCCTGTCCTTGTGGAAGACCAGGAAAGGGTGGGAATATTATAAGGGCCTGTAGCTCAGTACACTTGTCTGGCTAAAGTCAAGGCTAGGAGTAATACAGCTTCAAGAGCAGTGCTGTAGGGAACCTGAGGAAGCTGGCTCAAGGGTGAGAGTCAGTTTTTCCAAAACAAAGTTAAAGGTATCAGGGAGGTAAAACAGGTTTCCTGGGAGGTCTAATGTAGGATGCCTTTTAGGAATCGGCTTGAGCCTCAAATCTGCTAGCTAAGGGGAGATAGACGTGAGACAGGCAGACATGGCTGACATATGGCTTTCACTGAAAAATAAGACAAGCTAAAGCATTCAGCTTATCTCACAAAATTAAGATAAGACCAGGGAATCTCTACTGTCTATTGGAGGCTTGGTTTTCATTTCAGACAACCAGACTGAAATCTCTTCCATTTGGCTAAATACGTATTTTCTTGTATTTGGTTTCCTGGCCCTGCAGGACTGTCAAAGCACGCCTCCTCAGAGAAAGCAAGGTGTCTGAAAGGGAATTAAAGTACCCCATCACCCATGAAGCTAAATTGAGCTGGCCGACAGGTGGGGACAGATGAGGGTCCCTTTTGTTCTGCAGGTGTGGATGTCAGACTTAGCCTGTGGACTTGAAATGTGAACTGGTCATGCGTCTCCCCACGCCTCCAGCCCAAGAGAGACTATGGCATCCAGAGGCACTGCAGAAGGTTCAGATCTCGATTTTGGCCTTCCGCCTGCTTCTCGACTCGATCGTCAGGCCCAGGAGGATCCTCTCCATAGTGCTTTTTGCTAGCAAATTTAAGCACTGGTCTCTTCTAGGTAGATAGCTGAAGAGTGATAACCCACTTAAATGTCTTTTTGGGACAAACGACAAAAGAGGAATTTTTTGTGGTCGTGGTTTGAGGCTCAGGGCAGAACAGGCACTGGAGGTGGCTATCCTTGTGTGGGAATTTGTCGTCCATTATTAGCACTTCTGCCTCTTGGATGACATGAACCCTCAAACTAAAAGATGCCAGTAGCAAATTAGTCAAAAAAGTCAATCTCAACAGGGCAGAAATATTCTAAAAATTGAAGAATCACAAAATGACCCCTAGTCAGGAATGTACATTGAATCTGCATTCGGATCTGCGTGGCAGAGAAGTTCTGAGGATGGTGTGTCCGTTAAGTCACTTTCATGTGCAGACATCTGATTACAGCCTACTTACATTTATGTACAACGTGCACTACAGTAGTAAAAAAAATCTTTTGTATACTGGCAGATCGCTGTCACCTAAGTATGGCGGGAATTCCTCTCATGGCGAATGAATACTGCAACAGATGAATACAAGGCACAGTGTGTGAATACAAAGGGGGGGGTGTAAACACAGCAGGGGAAGCAAGTTAACAGACGACCTTGATGAATGCAATAAGATAATCCACTGTGAAACAACTCTGTTAAATAGTCAGCCATAGGTTCTGGTGCAGTAACTGGCTATATACCCTCAAAGTATGGAACCATGTAATGTCTTCCATTTGAAGTGAAAGGATGGCTTAGTGCTCTGTAGAATATACACTAAACCTCTTCAGAAAAGAAACTATGCCAAGAAGAACCACAAAACGCCAACCTGAGACTCTTCATATTTGGTATACCAGTGACTCATATTTTGTTCCATTAAACGAATGCAGTTTTGACGGGTGGTAATTGTCCCCAAATCATGGGATCATCAGAATAAGCTGCCTCTCTGGAGGACTCCTCAGAGTAGAGGGAAAGGGCAAGTGATGCACAGAAAAGACTCCTACATATGGTAAGTTGAGAAAATATTCACTGCCCAAACTCTTTCTTACAAGAGAATTTGCCAAAGAAAGTCTATCTGGGATGCCCCCTCTGCACCAGGTCTTGTAATTTTTTTTTCATTTAAACATCTGCATGAGTGAGACTAGCAGAATAGTGCAGGTGCAGTTCTGGTCTGAAGCGAAGCTCCTTGCTCTGAGATTCAGTTGGAGGCCATCATGATCATCTACACAGACGGTAGGAGTAACACTTTATCCTTAATTGTGTACAACATCACTACTGCATTGTCTGTCATGCGACTTTTAGTGGCCAGGGTACCACATACAGTTTTGGATATCTGGAAGGCAAAGGGCCATCACTCCTTTTGTCAACAGTCTGTATGCCCACCAGAAATGTGTGGCTCCACTTATCCCAGACCCATTCTAGAAGGCAGTATGGGTTTGCCAAATAAACCCCAAGACTTGGACCCTGAGATCGCACATTTTCAAGGCTGGGTAAGGAATGTGGTCACCAAGTGTACATATCTAAACTTGGTAATCCTCTACCACCCATAATGGACATCACTAGAACTGAGAGACGGAATGCAATTAGACTGCAAAAAAGGCCCCAGTGGTCACTCAAGGCTGGGTAAGGGAATGTGGTCACCAAGTGTACATATCTAAACTTGGTAATCCTACCACCCTATACTGGGCATCACTAGAACTTGAGAGATTTGGAATGCACTAGGACTTAAAAAAGGCCCCAGTGGGTCACATAGTCTAGTACAAAGTTTCCTATGTATCGCAAGTAATGCACTTACCATAAGTACAATTGTATAAAATCTTACCAAAGTAACAGCACATGTCCTTTTCTTCACTTCTGCAGTATTTTTTCATCTAAGGGATCTCCTGCTAAGGGCAGCCCAATGTCTTCACTTAAGGGATTTTTTGCCATGGATAGCCCAACATCCGGCCAGTATCAAATAAAGCTTTCTAACTCTTGCAGGGCAACTTTATGTCAGACGCAAACACTCAGAACTGAAAAAGCTCCCAGGAGGAACAGAATAACCCTTTTAGGACAAGAAACATTTATACATTTAGAAAGTTAAAATAAAGGAAGAATGGGGCCCCTGGCTGCGGCCATGAGGGAAAGCACACAGTGAACTCGGGCAAGAGGGCAAGACACGGGGGGTGGAATATCAATAAATAAAGAAAAAGGACATCGACTGTTATTGTAAGATTTCAGCACAACTGTATTACACCCTTCCATATCACTGTTGCAGTATTCTTACCCTAGTGGGAAAGCATAAGACCAAGAGGAATCCTAGGAGAATAATGTGAAAGTTGAAACCCCCACAAAACCCATGCAAACAACTCTAGCACTGGAAACATCAAACTTGTAATGTTTACTGAAAGTATGAACAAAGAACAAAAAGTAGCAGCCTCAAAGATGGAATCAGTATCAAACCCCTTGATAAAGGTGACAATGGACCCAAACCGCCCCCAGTAAAGTGTACCTTACAGACAGGGAAAGGCATCTGCTATGCGGTAAAAGCGACAAAAGGAAACGTTGTCCTTAGAAACAGCCAAACCTAAAAATCTCTCATGAAGAAGAGAAAGAAAAAGTCAAGTTCCAGATTTCAGAATAACTTGCAGATTTTTATCTAAATATCTGAGGTGTTTATGCAAAAGTACAGTTGTGTACACTTAGCATGAATGATAGATGCTGCCAGAGTGTATTCACTGTTGCAGTCCCTGGTTTCCCCTCCCTCCAGCCCCCTGGCTTTCTATATCTTTGTACTCTCTCTCTCTATGGCCATTTCCTAATGGCATTGGTATTTCACTTTTTACTGGTGGTGTTCCCAATTACATAATACTAGCTTTCTATTTGGGGGCTCCTGACATTTGGGGCAAAAGAAAAACTGATGTAATGGCATCGCTGTTTTATACCAGATCACCTGACATCATGGAAGAAACGACAGCATCCGACGAGAAATCCTAAGACTCTGGTATTCGGCCGATTGAGGGCTACCTGCAGGCAGAGATAACCTATGTGATGACTGCAGCAGTGAATACACTCTGTAACATCTACACTTATGTTAAGTGCACACAACCAGACTTGAGTCAAGCTATTTCTTTAAAGATCCTCTGAGTATGAGGCCTCCCAGGAAAATTATTCTGCTTCCTGGAACCTCACCTTGTACTTGAAAATTGACGAAGGCTTCTTTTTGAGCCTGCTTCTTCTGCTTCCTTGCAACACTGTGCTTGTTCTTTTGGATCTTACTACCAAGGGTGTCTAAACTTCAGGTTGTCATGGTATTCCTCCTTGCCACACAGGGACAGGGTCTCCCATTTATGCCTAAGGTGGTCAAATTAGTTGTCCCTCAATCAGTCTCCATCTTTCTTCTTTTTCCTTTCTCCTCCGCAGTCTGCCACAATATAAAAGTTCTTCACACCTTGTATGTTCGTGTTTCACTGTTGTAGTCATCTCTCATTTTAAGCATCCCTGCCAGAGTAGCCTCAGCCAGCCCGACATAGAGACTTAGTATTTCTAAGCGCTAGTTGCTGTCGCTCCAGGGACTGACGCCAGGTCTTCAAATAGTGTAGGTAAAGTAAGACAATGATGGCATCACATCAGTTTTTCTTGCCCTAACCTGTCAGGTGCCCCTGCAAGTAGGAGCCATGTTCTGGTGGAAGAAACCCCACCAGTGGAAAATAGAAGCACCAATAAGTCCCTTTGTAAGGAAAGGGAAGAAAGGGGGGATGAGGAGGGAAACTAGGACTGCAACAGTGAATATCCTCCAACATCTCTACATTTATGTGGTAAGTGTAGACAATCTGTACTATGTTCTTCGTGTTTCATAACTGCTGCTATCACCAAATTTGGGCAGATTCCAAAAAGCTGAGGCAAAGGGTGGAGGCAGTAAAGGAAACTATGGGCTGGGCTAGGATGCCTCTGCAAGACTGCAGCAGGCAAACCTGCCCTGGATTTGGAGAAGAGAGACACGAGGTAATGCTTTGGGTAAAAGTGTGAACAGATGTCCAGGTGGCAGCCTCCAGGGACAACCCCAGGTGGGGACTCCTCTGAGGAAAGCTGTGCAGAGGTGGGAGGCTGCTCCTGGAGTGTGTCCTGACCTCCTTGGGGGGTCCATGTTGTTTGTAGCAGAAATGGATGCTGTGGTGCTATCCATTTGAAAGATGGTTTCGTTTGGAGATGGCTTTGCCTTTCTGCGCCCTGCAGCAACGCTTAACCAGAAAGTTGATCCAACTCTCCTGAAGGAGTTTGAACCTTCGTCCAGACAGATTCCCTAGCTGTTTGTAAACATCTAGAGAGTGCAGAATCCTAGCTGCTTTGTGAACATCTAGAGAGTGCAGTAAACTCTTTTCTCCCTTGTTCTGGGGATTAGGGGAAAAAGCTGGGCAAATGAATAGATTGGTTGAGAGTCATTACACTGGACAACTCACCTTTGGGCATGAAGGATGGGTTAGGTTCTGAGGATACCCTTGTCAGCATGGAAGATGATTAGCGGTTCCTTGCAGCTCAGTGACTCTTTCTGGCTGAAGTGATGGCCACAAGGGAATGCTGTTGCTTTTCCAGGAGAGAAATTTTAGCTCTGCAGAAGAAGCTGGTTGGCGAAGAGGGGCAGGGTGAGCTATTCCAATACAAAATTAAGGTCCCAAGCTGGAGTTAGTGCCCTTCTTGGGTGGTCTTAAGTTGCTAGCCTCTTAGGAACAGTTTGACTGTAAGGGTGTTAGAAAAGGGGCTGCTCAGTGGGAAAATATGCAGAAATAACAGGTATGCCATTTTATAGAGGGAGGAAAGAGGCCACTGGGTTCTAGTAGGTCAGCTAAATAATCCAGGATTAGGAGGGAGGGAGTGGATGCGCCTATTGACTCCCCTTAGCCTGGATCCAGGTGCAGAACTCCTTTTCCATTTGTCAGCATAAGACTTTCTAAAGCTAGGGAGTCTGGTCTCGGGTTGATGGGCGCATCTGCAGAACCTGTTTACTTGAGGTTGGCAAGACTGGTTCAGAGTTAGTAGAATAAGGCCAAGCTGTTTCCAAATTGAGGGTAATATGCAATTGGGGATGAATGTATGACCCCCCTTCCTCTGGGTCAGGAGGTTTGGAATCTGAGTGGAAGGTGCCATGGGGCAGTGGTGAGAAGCTGCGCGAGCATGGGGTACCAGTAAGCCGTCAAAGCCAGTCTGAGCTATCAGAATGGTCCTTGGCCTTTTTCCCTCCTTTTATGCCTTGAGGGGATGAGAGGTAGTAGGAGGAAAGTCATGGACTGATAGGATTCACCCACGTGAAGCGACAGGGCAGCATCCACTTCTTCCAAACCATGCAGTGATGCTCCCGGATGTGAATTATCTGAGCTGATGGTCGGTGGTGGTTAAAGAGGTCGCACCTCCGGTGCCCGTATTTCTGAGTTATTAGGGTGAAGGTTCTTTCTCTGTTGAACTGCCACCGTGGTGGGTCCAGAAGATTTCTGCTTAATTGGTCTGGTTGGGGAGAGTTGAGAGAGCCTGGGCAAGAATTGGCGCGCTAACAGGTGTAGTTGCATGGCTTAGGCTGTGTGCCAAAGGGTCATGGCCAGCCTGCAGTTAGCGGCAAGAGCAAGTCCCTCCCTGTTTGTTAATGAACCACATCACAGTGGTGTTGGCGGGTTTTGATCAAGAGAGCCCCTGGAGAAAGAAGGGCCTGAAAGCTGTCAATGCAAGCATGTACAGCCATCATCTCTTTTGGATTGATGTGCAGAGGAATTCCACTGCAGGGCTCCATTGGTTCTGTATGCATGATCAAGCATCTGGGTGGCTTTCACCCAAACACATACTCTGAGTCTCTGGGTGGAGGGCCCTGACAGCGGGGATGTAGAGAAAAGGCAGTCCCTTTGTTCTTTGAAGCATGCTGTAGCCCACTAAAGGAAATCTTTTCTGATGCATAAACAGTAGTTAGAGTTTCAAGGTCTTGGAGAGTGGATACCAAAGGCTTTGTACCATTAAATTATGTGTCTGGGATATGGAATGAGTAGTATGCAAGATGCTAAGAACCCCAGAGCTGTGATTTTCTTGTGGCTAGTTGGGACTGGGTTAGTTGAGAGAGAAGAAGGCAGTCAGGAAAATTTGTTTCGGTGTGTTGCAAAAGTGCCATCTGGGTTCTTGTGTCCAGGCTTACCCTAGGAAGATGATACTTTGGTGGGCAACGTCGATTTCTTTTGTTGACTGTGTACCCAAGGAGGTTAGAAGGTTTTGACAAAGGCCAGATGCTTGAGTAGCTTTCTTTTCCTAGCTGTTCTGCCTGAATTAGGCAGCTCGCCTAAGCATGAGGGTAACTTGGATATTTCTGTGTCTGACACCAAAGGCTTTTTAGGTACCACTAGAACTGATGGTCTGATCACCAGGAAAACCCTGGAGCAATGGATAAGCCTGGAAGGGAAGTGCAGAGTACTGAAAAGTGCTGAGATCCTGCCCCTGAAACAGAGGTATTTCCTGCATGAATCCCCCGACAGGAATGGGAAGGCAGGCCTGAAAATCTAGGGGTAAGTGTCTAGCAAAAAGCGTCCTTGGACAGTATGGGTAACAGCTGTTGGAGGGGTGAGCATTTTGAATTTTGGAATCACCAGGAAGGTGTTTAGAATGGATAGATTGAGGATAGGGGGCACTAGGTGCCCTCTTTTCTGGGCACCAATAAAAGTCTTGAGTAGAAACCTTGTATTCTGATAGTCAGGAACATGCGCGAACTGCCTCAGACAGCAGGGAAAGTGATTTGCTTAAAGCCTGTACTCACTGGTTAGGTGGTAGATCTGGGGAACCCTTTTGGGTTGGAAGGGTGTGGAAGGAAAATTTGTATCCCTGAGACACAATGTTCAGAACCCAGTGGTCGCTGGTAATGGTGGCCCAGGTTCTGTGTGAAAGGACAAGCCTCCTAGGGGTACGTGAAGGCAAGTGCAAGCAGAGGGAGGGTTGGGGCGGTGAGTCATTTGAGTTCTTAAGGTGGGTGGCTTAGAACTCCCCTGGTTAAGTGCGGAGGTAGTCCACTGCTTGATGTCTGCATGCCCTGTGGCTGCTGTCTGGGGGGATCTGGTTCTCCAGGGTCTAAGATGGACTGTTTTTACTGGAAGCAGGAAAGAACTAGAGTGTTTAGCAGGACAATGCCTGCTGAACCTAGGTGGCTGGACCTGCAAGAAGTCCTCTTAACTGTTTGCATAGATTTTGTTTTTTCTTCCATCTTTTAGGACCCTTCTGCCTTAGTGCCAAATATATTATCTTTGTTCAAGGCATCCAACAACTTAGATTGGACATGGTCTTCGAAAGGGCTGTTCTGGGCTTAAGCCATGCAAAGCCTTCTAATGACAGAAACCAGTGACTGCTGTAGTGCAATAGAAGCTTCTAGGTGTCAAAGCCACAGTGCAAGGTGTGTTTAGTTATACTTGACTCTGCAGAAAGAATGCATTAACTCTTGTAATTTTTTAGTTTCTGCCAAAGTAGTGAAAGTAGAATACCTCTTTGTTTAAGGATTCCCCAGGGCATGTTAGTTGAAATTCTCAGCATATGGAACTGAATTTAGTGCCCGGATAGCAAGAGTAGAAACTGAGGTGTATACTTTTACCCCATCTATCCAGTGCTCAGGAATCCCTATCTGAGTGGGTGGGATTCTTAGAGGTTGCTTTAATTCCTTTAGGCCCTTGGAGCAATTACCACCTCAGGGTCAGCAGTAGGATTCTAAGAGAAATTTTGAGTCAGGGACAATATACAACTTGTCTGGCTTTCTGGGTGCAGGAGGGAGGGTTGTCAGGAGTCGAGCGGATTCCAGGAAAACATCCTCCACAACATATCAGTGACCTCGGGAGGGATGTGGCCATTAAGGGTCTATATGCTGTGGAAAAATCTAGGAATTCCTGACGCTTTTTAGACTGAGGGTAGTCTTGACTCTCCCATTGGAAATTCCTCCCTTAAGGTATGCAGGGTTTCCCTACAGGAAAACCTCTGGGGGGAAGAGGCTGAAGAAATTGAACTCCTCCGTGATCAGTATGCTCTCATAAGTAAAGAGGGGTTGGATGTCTTCATATTCAGATGCATCAGATTCATCTGACTCTTTGTTCAGCCAGGAACTACAGAGGATAAATCTCTTTTCCTTTTGAGGGAGTAGCTTGGCTTCCCTGATCACTGCGATAAGGGTTCCTTCTGCAATTTTAAGCATTTGAGATGGAGGCAAGGAAGCAGGTGCTTGAGGAGTGAGTCGCCTTTGTTTCGGTGTGATTCATAACCTGGGCCTTAGACACTGTCGTTTCTGAAAGGCAACGTCGTCGGAAAGACGCTGGGTTTGTATCGAGAACCGGCGAGGGAGAAGGACTTCCTGCAGAAGACTGTGCCTGGCTCAGCAGTTCTGCGGAACCCATCCAAGGTAGAATGACCACCAGGATCCTTTAGTCGGCGAGAGTTAGCCTGCGGCACAAATTAGACTCCTGGAAGCGGGTCTCAGTAGCGGCCTGTGAATACACACACAGAAGCTTAGCACCAGGGCTGCAAAAAGCCACCGCACTGAAGACGGGAGAATTTACAAACTTAATGGAAGCGCCATCGGTAGGTTTGGACCCCAGCAAAGATTCTAGGGTCTTTATCTACGCTTTTTTTTCTTAGAAGATCTGCTGTCGGATGGTCTTACCGGGTCATATAGGAGTTAGAGGACTGTAAGCAAAAAATATCTGGCTAAGCAATAATTGATGGCCTGATGATGGATAGTTCTAGTGCAAGTAAATCACAGAAGCTGCATAACGGGGACGCCGTGGAAGTTGGGCCTAAACAAGTGATGTAGTGAAAGATTGGAAGTCTCGTGTGGTATTTGCTTTCCACAGGCTATATGTAGACAATTATTAACTTTTTCTGACATTGGTTATGCAAGAAAAAAAAAGAATCCCCAATCTAAGTGCTTGGCTTTAGAAAACTTTGCAATTCGGTAGGACGAAAACTCAGGTAGCAGCCATAACCAGCACTCCAAATGCAAAGTACAGCATGTACACATCACCTGTAAATGTAGATGTTAGAGTGTATTCACTGTTGCAAGTCACCACATTTGGGATATCTGGGCTTGCAGTAGCCCCTTTCAGTCAGCCTGATTATCAAAGTCTTGGGCTCCCTGCATCGGTTGCTGTCTCATCTACATGACATCAGGTAGTCAAAGGTATAAAAGCATGAAGCAGGACGCCATTACATCAGTTTTTCTTTGTCCCTCGAATGTCAGGTGCCCCATAATGGGTAAAGCAATTAGATACAAGGTTACACCTCCAAGAAAAAGCAAACACACCAAAAAAGCTTTTAAGCATAGTAAACAAGAATAGAGGTATAGCTCAATAGGAAGTCAGGGGCTGGAGGAGGGTGGTGACTGAAAAAATGAGTGAATAACACTCAAACATCTATATTTATGGTATGCACACAACTGTACTATGTCTCTTCATGTTTCACTGTCGCAGTCATCACATTTGGGTAGAGATTCACAACGCTAAGGCGATGGGAGGAGGTGGCTTAGATGGCATTAGGACCAGCTATAAGCGTCCCTGCAAGACTGCAGTGGCAAAACCAGCTCTGGATTTTGGAAAAAGTGGCAAGTGGTAACAAGCAGGAAGGTATGCACAGAACTCCAGGTAGCAGCTTCTAAGATGTTCCTGGTAGGGACACCCTGAGAAAACAGAGAGGTAGATGCAGCCCTGGTGGAATGTGGTCTTATCCCCTCATAGGGTAGGTTTTTCTCCATGGTGCTTGCAGCAAATATGAATGCAATGACCCATCCACTTGTAGGGTTTGTTTTGAAATGGCCTTCCCCCTGCCTGGAAGCAATGCAACCAGCAGCTGTTCAGATTTCCTGAAAGGCTTAGTCCCGTCCAAGTAAAATCTAAGTTGTCTGTGTATCGCCCGAGCAGCATCCGCCCTTTGTTCTGGGTGATTAGAAAACAAGGTTGGCAAATGAATGGACTACTAAGGCCACATTGGATACCACCTGGGCATAAAGGAGGGATTGGTCCTGAGGGACATCCTGTCCGGGTGATGAAAGATGATGAAAGGCCCGCCATGAGGGCTCAGAATTCAGACACCTCTTCTTGCTGAAGTGATGGCTAGGAAGGAATGCTGTTTCCAAGAAAGGAATTTCAACTCTGCAAATTGCATTTGCAGCTGGCTCAAAGGTAGAGTGGGTTTTTCCAGTACAAAGTTAAGGTCCCAGGCTGGAGTAGGGGCCTCCTGTGGTCTTGCTTGGCCCTGAGGAATTGCTTCAGCAGTGGAGGAGAAAAAGAGGGTGGTTCTGTATTGTAATAAGAGCCAGAGATGGCTGAGGCTGAATTTTGATGGAGGAAAAGGAAAGGCCTCAGAAGCATCTCAGTTAAGTATTGAAGAATATGATGTAGATTGGGGGTTGCTGTGCCCATCTCCTGAGTTTGGCTCCAGGAACAAAATATTTCCATTTTTCAGCATAGGATTTTCTAGTACTAGGACCTCTTTGCCTCCAGAATGACATCCATCATTTGCTTACTGGAAGGATGGTAATGCAGAGATCAGGTAATTAGCCATGCTGCCAGGTTCAGGGTTTGGAAGCTGTGGTGCAGACCTGGCCCTCCTCCCAAGGACAGCAGGGCAGGGGTCTGAGGTGCAGTGCCATGGTGCCAGCAGTGACACTGGCAAGAAAAGGGGGTACCAGTGTTATATGGCCAGTCTGGTAAATCAGTATTGTCCTTGGTTTGTCCTGTTAGATCTTTAGTAGTACCTTG
Source organism: Protopterus annectens (assembly GCF_019279795.1). Taxonomy (NCBI): domain Eukaryota; kingdom Metazoa; phylum Chordata; order Ceratodontiformes; family Protopteridae; genus Protopterus; species Protopterus annectens. The sequence goes on along the minus strand of NC_056744.1, from coordinate 1,841,690,776 downwards.
GAAAGGAGAGGCAGAGGAAAAGGCATAAACTGATAGCTTTTCCCAGGTGAAGGACAGGGCATCCACTTTCCAAGCTTGTCGGGGAGTCCTTGTGCATAATTTGTCCAAATGGTGTTCTGGCGGGAGGCTAATGTTCATCTCTGACTCCTAATTTTGTTTCTCAAGATGTTGGAATATCTTTGGTTCCAGTTTCCACTTGTGTGGGTCCAAGGAGATTTCTGCTACAGTAGTCTGCTGCGTATTTAGCTTTCCTGCAGGAACTGAGCCTGGTGGTGCACTTTGAGCTCAAGGCTGTGCTCCACAAAGCCATGGCTAGTCTGGTAGAGGGGGTAAGAATAGTCCCCCTGCATGTTTTATGTACCATATAACAGTGGCGCTAGTCCATCTTACCAATAATTGTCCTGAAGAATGTGGTTTTGAAGGCTGGTCAGAGCATTCTGTATAGCCAACATTTCTTTTCTGACTGATATGCAGGTGACGACTTGGTTCCAGTAGCCCTGAATGCACTGCTCTGCCAAGTGAGCCCCTGCCATAGTCTGGATGCGCCTGTTAGGGTTTGAAGTGCTGGGGGGTAGAGTGAATGGTGAAGTCCTTGTTTTGGTGGCAGGCCTCTGCCCACCAAAGGAACTCTATCTGTAGACAAGGTATGATAGGAATCATTGACTTAGAGCCTGAGAATGTTGACGCCATAGGCTTTAGATACTTGGCCTAGTTTCATATGCAGTCTGTGTGAACAGTAGGAATGTGAGCCATGAAACCCAGGGTTTGTGTGGTATTTTCCTTGGTGATAGCTGGGCCCTTGGGGCTGTAGTCAGTAGTCAAATGAACTCGCTTTCTGTCGTGAGGTAGGCCATCTGGGGTTGTACCTAAGTTTGCTCCAGGAATACTATTTGCTGGCAGGGGTACTAGATGAGATTTTCATTTATGGTGTAAATTCAGAGAAGTTAGTACTTCTTTACAAATGCCAGATGATTTATTAGCATGTCCTGGCTTTCGCCTGAATTATACAATCGTCCAGGTATGGGTATATCTGAATATTATTTGCCTGCAAAATGCAATGACTGAGGTAGGCATTTCAATACCCCTGGGCGAGTAGATAACAAAGGGCATTGCAGAGAACTGACTGAAGTGCATGTTTCGCTCTGAAGTTTAGGGAGGCATCTTCGCAAGATTCCCTTATTGGATGTGCAGGTAGGCTTCTTTAAATCCAGTGTTTCCAACCAGGAATCTTGCCATGGTTAAGCAGCTGATGAACGGTTAGCATCTTGAATTTTGGGATTACCAAAAGTGTTTAGATGAGAGGTCCAGGATAGGACGCCAGAAGTTGTCTTTTCTGGCACCAGGAAAGTCTTGAATAGATCCTTGTCCCCTTTATTTCTGGAACACGCTGACAGCCCTTGATGCTTAAGAGAGAGAATTTGTTTTTGGTTTCTGCCCACTGATTTGGGAAAAGATTTCCACAACTGCTTGTGTTGGTATGTGAAGTGAATCATTATATTTGGGAAACTATATTTTAAAAACCCATTTGTCCTGGGTAATGAGTTCCTAATTTGCCTGTCAAGGCAATCTTTTCCCTAAAGGAATACAAGCAGTAGGGCTTAGAAGATTTAAAAGGTTTATTGAGATAGTTTACCAAAGGGGGGAGTCTTACCACCCCTTGCTTTGAAGTGGAGCCTCTAACGTTTTTCATTCTGTGAGTACCTTTTGGACTGAAGCCTGAGAGTTCTGGGTTGGTTCTGTCTGACTGAGAAGGCCTGGAAGAGGGGCAGAAACGGACCAATTTTTAGGAGGGCCAATACCTACTAAATCTGGGAGGCTGTACTTGCAGGAAATCTTTAACAGTTTGCATAGACTTAGCTTTTTCCTCCATCTTTTTAAGTACTACTATCGCTTTGTTGCCAAACAGGCAGCATTATTTTCCAAGGGAAGCATCCAGCAATTTAGCTTTAACATGATCTGGCAAAGACTGCTCCTGCTCAAGGATGCCTTCTAAGTACAGACCCAGGTGACAGCAGCCCCAAAGATGCCTCTAGTGAATCAACCTTTATTTTCAGCACAGTCAGGAATCAACAACATCATTTTCTGTTAAAGCAATCCAGTGATATGCTGCTGAGAAACTGGCAGTTTTTTTTCTTCTGACATCGGGTATGGAGCAAGATAAAAGATTCCCCCAACAGGGTACTTAGCTTTAGTGAAGACTCACCCTGAAACCTCGAAACCCCAGGAGTCGGGCCGACTGGCACTGGGCGAACTGCTTCCGCTCGGCACCGCGAGGAAGAAAGACTAAAGAAAATGGCGCCTGCTGCTTGTTTTATACCCCATGACCTACGTCATGGAAGAGGCGACAGCAACCGACGCTGGACCCAAGACTTTGGAATTAGGTCGACTGAGGGCAACCCACAGCAGATTACCAATGGGCCGACTCCTAACAGGAAACACGAAGAACATCTGGCAATTTACGTCCTAATGACAAAGTACAGAAGTGTATACCTTTATCCCATCTATCCAGCCCTGGAATCTCTATCAGAGGGGTAGGATTTTTAAGGCAGTAGTAGCTCTAATGCCTTGGTCCCCGTGAAATGGCCTCAGGATGCGCGCAGGATTTTGGAAGAGGAACTTGTGAGTCAGGAACCTGTAATGCCCATCTGGTTTTCTGCAGCAGGAGGTAGAGGGTCACGGGGCCAAACTAGATCTCAAAAAGGCATCAACAATGTCCAGTACAGGGATGCCTAAAGGCCTGTGCTGGGGCAGAAGTAAGAAACTCCTAAGCCTCTTTAGAATAATAGGAGGAACCTTGGCTTCCCAGGAAATGTTCCTTAAGAGTATGCAAGGTTTCACCAAAAAGAGAAATCCTCTGAGGGGAAGCAGAGGGAACAGAGCCCTGCATCACAATCTTCATAGGTAGACAAGGCAACTGCACAACAGAGGAAACAGAAACTCTGAAAACCTGATCAGAAGAATCACAAGTAAACTCCATCCTAGGTCTCTAGAGGGTGGCTTCCTGTTTAAAGTAATAAGGTCTTCAACATTCTTATTTGTTTTGTGGCATAGAGGCCAGGACCATGGACTGGGCGCGCCGGTTTCTAGGCATGGATTGGTTTCAGGCCTTGAAGAAGACGGCGCTGGTTTAATATGTCAGTAGGCTCAACACACCTCAGAGTCAAAAGCCTGCAACAACGTCTAGACCCATCCAAGGTAGAGACATCCGCAGTTCCACAGTTGAAGCCTCTTATGTACACCGACTCAGAATGAGTCTCAGTAGAGGCCTGAGAATCTGAAGTAACGGGTATCAGGGGCTGCGAATCATTTCAGAGTACCAGCAAACTGGTGGACTAGCTGTATAGCGTTGTCAGCAACTTTGACCTGGCGCGGTCTGTCTCTCGTCTTTATCTTTGGCGCTTTTTCTGAATGTCGGTAGTCGAATGGGCTTTACCAAGCCACATCTGATAACTGAGCAGACTACCAAAACACATTATTTAGAAGCGAAAATGAACAGACAAATAATTTGTTGTTTCTAAATATGGCACAAAAACAGACAGCGAGGTATGTTGTGGTCAGGGCCTAAGCAGGAATGCAGCACAAATGAAAATCTTTTGAGGTATTTGTTTTCCAGGCTGAAGAAATACAATTATTAACTTCTACTGACATCGATTAGAGCAAGAAAAAGTTTCAACGGGTACTTAGCTTAGTTGAAGTGACTTCGGTTCGAACTTTAAAACGGAAATTTCAGGAGTCGGGTTGAACCAGCACTCTATGAACGGTTTACCGAGCACCGCACGGCAAGAAAGACTGATGTAATGGCGTTGGCTGTATGCTTTATACCTCACTACCTGACGCCATGGAAGATGACAGCAAATCGACACAGGACCCAAGACTTTAATAATTGTGTTGACTGAGGGCTACTGCAAGCAGATAACCCAAATGTATACTGCAACAGTGTTACATGAACATCTGCTTTTGCTTAGCTCCAAGCAAGAAAGACTAATGTAATGGCATCGCCGCCATACTTATACTACTGACGCACCTGATGTCAGTCCTGGAGTGACAGCAACTGACGAGAAATACTAAGTCTCTGTATTTGGTTATTGAGGGCTACCCTGGCAGGATAACCCAAAATGGGAGATGACTACAACAGTGAAACACCTAAATGTACATGCAAGAACTTTAATGGCAGACTGCGGAGAAGGAAAAAGGAAGAAAGGAGAGACTGATTAAGGGACAACCTATTGACCAATTTTGGGCATAAATAGAGGAGACCCTGTCCGTGTGAAACGGGTAAGGAGGAATACTCCATGACAGCCTGAAGTTTAGATACATCCACGGCCATAACATCCAAAGAACTAGCATTAATGTTGCAAGGAAGCATAGAAGCATGCTCAAAGAAGCGGTCATTGAATTCTTCAAGTACAAAATTGAGGTTCCAGGAAGGCAGAATAGGTTTCCTGGGAGGCCTTGATATGAAGGACACTCTTTAAGAAATTGCTTTTGACCTCAAATCTAGAGACCACAGGAGTCAGAGAGCAGAAAATTGCTAATGAGCTATGAAGAATATGCCAAATCCAGCATGGAGCAGATCACACAACAATATAAACTAGGGGAAACTCCAACAGCAGGTGATCCTGATAGCAAATAAGGAACTACACAGAAACGGTTTCCATTGGTCATAGAATTTCTGGCACAAGTTTCCTCCTCCTGCAGGACCTGAAGCACGCCCTCATAAAAAGTGCCTAAAAGTGATTAAAACCCTCTCAACAGCATCATTGAAGCAAACAGTGTGACACGAGTATGAACACCTGACCCCTTGTCTTTGTGAGATCATCCACCTGGGAGAGGTAACTTGAGTGTAACTGTCCCCACAAGGAGAGAAAGAAGGGAAAAGTACAGTTGTGTACACTTATCCTAAAATGTAGATGTTAGAGAGTGTATTCACTGTTGCAGCCATCACCTGTGGGTTATCCTCACATGGCAGCCTCGCCGGCCTAAATACCAGAGTCAATAAGTTTCATACGGTTGTTGCCGCTTTGTTGCCCAGCCAGGTCACAGTGCTATAAAGGAAGGCTGCAGATGCCTTTACATCAGTTTTTCTTGCCCCAATGTTGTGCGGCCCAAGTAAATATGGTGGCCCTGGTGGCTAAAAAGCCACCATTAGAAACTTATGTCTCCCAAAAGAAAGAAGATACAAGGGAAGGAGGGTGGAACAGACTGCAACAGCACATCTCGAACATCTACAGCCACGGTAAGTGTACACAAAGTGCTGTGCACACTTACCATAAGGCAGATGCAGAGAGCCGATTCACTGTTGCAGTCATTACACGGTTATCCTGCTGGCAGGCCACCCTCAGTCGGCCTGAATTCCAAAGTTCAGGTCCGCGTCAAGTTGCTGCCGCCTCTTCCTGACGCCAGAGTGCCAGGGTATAAAAGATGCAGCCGACGCCTCATTTTCTTCAGTTTTTCTTGCCCCCAGATGTCAGGTGCCTCCCCAAAAGGGTAGGTGGCTAAAAAATATGGGAATAAAACATGCATGCACCAAAAAGATATTATACCTTCATCTACAAGCAAATACACCGCATAGGTTGTAGATTAGAGAAGTGCAGATAAGTTCCAGCAAAGAGATGGGGGATGGTGGTAGACTTCAGACTGCAAATTAGTGAATACGCCTAACATCTACATTTGCAGTAAGTGTACACAACTTGTACTAGCGCCTCGAGTTTCACTGTTGCAGTCATTACACGGGGTTGATCCCAAAGCTATGGCTGGGAGGCTGGAGCCACAGAGCATTAGGAGCGCTAAGAGGCCCTGCAGACTAGCAGTGGGCAAAGCCTGCCCTGATTTAGAGAGTGGTAATTATAGTGTTTTGTAAAGGTGTGCACTAAACTCCAGGTAGCAGCCTCTAAATGTCTTTGGTTGGTACTCCCCTGAGGAAGGCTGCTGGGGCGTGGCTGCTGGAAGTGGCTGCTGCCTAGCTGGAATGCGGCCTAATGCCCTTAGGCACTGGCTTGCCATGTTGTGAATAGTGCAGAAACGAATGCAGTGGCCTAACTTACCTAGAAATAGTCTGCTTTGAGATAGCTTCCTCTCCTTGTGATCCTGCAGCATATACCACTAGTAGTTGCTCGGTCTTTCTGAAAGCTTTGGTCTGTTCAAGTAGAAGCGTAGTTGTCTGTGCATGTCCAAAGAATGTAGAATCTCTTCCCCTTATTCTGTGGGTTCGGATAGAGCAGACAGACAAATAACCTGGTTAAGGGCCACACTGGAGACTATCTAGGCATGAATGGGTTTGTTCTCAGAGAAACCCTGTCTGGATAAAAAATGATAAAAGGTTCCACAGCCATGAGTGCCTGTAGCTCTGAGTCTCGCTACGGGTTATTGCTAGAACAGAGCTGGTTTCCAAGATAAAACTTTATATCAGCTTGCAGCAGCTGGCTCAAAAGGAGGCAGGGTGAGTTTTTCCAAGACATAATTGGAGGTCCCATACAGGTATTGGTGATCTCCTTGAGGCCTTAAGTTTTTAGCTCTCTGAGGTACCCTCAGAAAAGGATGAGAAAAGATTGGTGGCTCTGTATTGTAATGAGCCGAAATAGCAGAGGCATGAATTTAATTGATGAAAAGGGATAGGCCTTTGTCCAGCATCTCAGTTAAGTATTGCAAAAATCTGAGGAATATCGGCTAAAATAATTCCTTTGTGCCTGGCCCAAGCACAGAATCTATTCCATTTTCCAGCGCAAGATTTTCTGGTACTAGGTCTTCTGGCCTCCAAAATGACATCCATCACAGCTTTAGTGAGGGGCACGTTTTGTACGACTACATTATCCGCCATGCTGCCAGGTTTAAGGTCTTAGCTGGCTGTGCAGGGTCTGATTGTCTTGTTGGTATAGTAGATGAGGTATTTGAGGCAAGGTCCAAGCCAGGCATAGAGACAAGTTCCTTAGAATTGGATTACCAGTACTGGCGGGGCCAGCCTGGGGCAATCGGTATCATTTTTGGCTTCTCTTGTCTGACATTTAGGAGTACCTTGGGGAGGAGAGGCAGTGGAGGAAAGGCATATACTGCTAAGTTTTTCCAGCTGAAAGACATGCTTGTCTGTGATAAGTTCTTGCGCAGAAACTTTTTAGTTGGTAGTTGTGAGAAGAGGCAAATAGATCTTTCTCTGGGCAGCCCCATTTCCTTGTTATCATGCTGAAGACTTGTGGATCCAATTTCCACTCGTGGGGATCCATGAGGTTTCTGTTTAGTTCGTCTGCCGGAGTATTTATCTTTACTGGCAGGAATTGTGCCTGCAGATGTACTTGGTAAGTCAATGCTGTGTCCCACAAAGTCATGGCTAGTCTGCAAAGGGGGTAGGAATGAGTGCCTCCCTGCTTGTTTATATACCACATGACCGTGGTGTTGTCTGGCTATCAGTAATTGTCCCGGATGAAGTAGGTCCTTGAAGGCCGTCAGGGCATTCTGAACAGCTAGCATCTCTTTTTGATTGATATGTAGATGCATTTGGTTTGCGGACCATGTGCCTTGAATACACCTTCCTGCCATGTGGGCCCCCCCAGGCATAATCTGCTGCATCCATTGTTAATGTTTGCCTGGCTGGGGGTAAAGTGAATGGCTGCCCCTTGTTCTGGTGACAAGCCTTCGCCCACCATCGAAACTCCTGCTGCAGGCACGGGATGAGGGTAATTTTTGTTTCCAGATTGTGGCAATATTGAGTCCAAACACTTTTTAGGTACCATTGAAGTTTCCTCATATGCAGTCTCGCATATGGAATTAGTAGAATGCAGGATGCCATGAAGCCCAAAGCCTGCAGAATTTTTCTTGCAGATAACTGGGCCTTTGTTGCCAACAGTTTGAAATAGGTAGTCAGTTGTCTGTTTGTCTGGCATGAGATAAGCCATCTGGGCAGTTGTATTTAAGCTTGCACCCAGGAATATTATCTTGAGAGGGTACTAGTTTTGATTTCTTTTCGTTGACTGTGTACCCTAGGCCTGTTAGAAATCTCTTTACAAATGCCAGATGCTGTAGTAGAATGTCCTTGTTTTCTGCTTGAATGAGGCAGTCGCCCAAGTAAGGATATATTTGTATTCCTCTTTGTCTGCAGAATGCAATTACTGGTGCCAGGCACTTTGTGAAGACCCTGGGTGCAGTAGATAAGCCAAAGGGCAGTGCAGAGAATTGGTAGTGCATTGAGCCAGCTTTGAATCTGAGGTAACTTCTGCATGTTTGTCTGATTGGGACATGCAGGTATATGCCTCGGGACATGCAGGTATATGCCTCTTTTAGGTCTAAAGTCACAAGCCAAGCCTTCTTGCCCAGCATGGGCAGAAGCTGCTGTAGAGTCAACATTTTGAATTTTGGTATATCCAGAAATGTGTTTAGAATAGATAGGTCCAGTATTGGTGTCCAGCTCTTGTCCTTTCTTGGGACCAAGAAAAGTCTTGAATAAAATCCTTGTCCCTGCTTTTGCTCTGGTACTTGTTGAATGGCCCTCATGTCCATGAGGGATGAGACTTCCTTTTGTGCCTCTGCCCATTGATGTTTTGACAGGTCTGGCCAACCGTTTGTCCTTGGCAGGGAATGGAAGTGAAACTTGTAGCCTTGTGACACTATGTCTAGACCCATTTGCCTGGGTTATTATGTGCCAATTTTGAGAAAAAGTGCTAGTTTTCCCCTAAAGTGCTGCCAGAAGATAAGTGCTTGGGAGGCAGGGAACTTGCTGACATTGCTTC